>NC_091166.1:47992379-48109988 GCF_040958095.1 Procambarus clarkii | reverse complement strand
GGGTGATGGGAGAGGGAGTGGTGGGTGAGGGTGGTGGCGGCCACTAAACACATGCGCAACTTGCCAACAGAATGAGAAACAGATGTGACAACAGAGGGAGTGAGGAGGACATCACAGGAGCCAGACGGCACGGAGTCACCAGGAGCTGATCACTCCTCCTGAGGGACACCCCAGGGAGGCTGGCGACCAGCTCAGCAGGTTAATGATCAGCTGCACCCAATACACAATACAGGGATTGTGTATTGAACCCCCGCCAGAGGGAAGACAGCTAGCGTTGTCCCTATATTTAGGGCACAACCAGTCCCTAAACTGTAGTGACGCGGGCACTCCTCGCCGGGTCCTTCAGGAGAGGAAGCAAAGGTGGTCAGCGCAGGTCAGCGCAGGTTAGCGAGGGTCAGCGCAGGTCAGCGGGTCAGGTCAGAGGGTCAGCGCAGGTCAGCGGGTCAGGTCAGAGGGTCAGCGCAGGTCAGCGGGTCAGGTCAGAGGGTCAGCGCAGGTCAGCGGGTCAGGTCAGAGGGTCAGCGCAGGTCAGCGGGTCTCCACCAGGTTAGCGAAGGTCAGGGCAGGTTAGCGAGGGTCAGCGCAGGTTAGCGAAGGTCAGGGCAGGTTAGCGAAGGTCAGCGCAGGTTAGCGAAGATCAGCGCAGGTTAGCGAAGGTCAGGGCAGGTTAGCCTGGGTCAGCGCAGGTTAGCGAAGGTCAGGGCAGGTTAGCGAGGGTCAGCGCAGGTTAGCGAAGGTCAGGGCAGGTTAGCCTGGGTCAGCGCAGGTTAGCGAAGTTCAGCGCAGGTTAGCGAAGATCAGCGCAGGTTAGCGAGGATCACCCACATGCAGAGATGATACCGTCCCTCAGTGCCCAACCACTTGGGCTGGACGGTAGAGCGACTGCCTCGGTTCATGCAGATCGGCGTTCAATCCCCGACCGTCCAAGTGGTTGGACACCATTCCTTCCCCCCGTCCCATCCCTAATCCTTATCCTGACCCCTTCCCAGTGTTATATAGTCGTAATGGCTTGCTACTTTCCCCCTGTTAGTTCCCTCCCCCCCTCCTCTCTCTCTGTCGTTATGCTTTCAAAAATGTTGCAACATATGATGGTAGTATGTTGCAGTGTGTACGGTGTGGCCACCGTCCAATGTGCAGGTGTGGCCAGCGTCTAGTGTGCAGGTGTGGCCACCGTCCAATGTGCAGGTGTGGCCACCGTCCAATGTGCAGGTGTGGCCAGCGTCTAGTGTGCAGGTGTGGCCACCGTCCAATGTGCAGGTGTGGCCAGCGTCTAGTGTGCAGGTGTGGCCAAACTTACTGGTGTCGCAGGCACTATAGAAAATCTTGCTCGAGAAATCCGTACAATTTCCCAGTACTTCAACACTGGTGTTTGAGGGAGTGTATCCCCCTGGTGGCCGAGGGCCAGGCCACAGCTACGGGCCGGGTGTGGAGGTGCCAGGCTCAGTGCAGGGAGGTCAAGGGGTCAGCGTGGCACACACATGGCTGCCACCTGGCCACCCATGCATTATGCAACCGTTATGCTGGATGGTGGTGGCCCTCTCCACCACCACCTGTGGCCCTCTCCACCACCACCACCACCTGTGGCCCTCTCCACCACCACCACCTGTGGCCCTCTCCACCACCACCACCACCTGTGGCCCTCTCCACCACCACCACCTGTGGCCCTCTCCACCACCACCACCTGTGGCCCTCTCCACCATCACCTGTGGCCCTCTCCACCATCACCTGTGGCCCTCTCCACCACCACCTGTGGCCCTCTCCACCACCTGTGGCCCTCTCCACCACCACCTGTGGCCCTCTCCACCACCACCTGTGGCCCTCTCCATTAAGGAGAGATTAAGGTTGGAGGATGGAAGGCTGGAAGAAACAAGGGACGACACTGTCGTCTCTGCAGAAGAGGATGAACAAACACCTGGACGGACTAGACGTGACAAAAGCAACAGGAGCAGACTCACCATGTCTGCTGGAGGAGGAGGCTGCAGAACTACTGGCTCACATATTATCTCAATTTTCTAATCAAATGCTCAAAAATCCCGCAGAAAATCTCCCAAAATTCTGGAAAAATGCAAATGTAATCCCAATATTATAAAAAAAGATTGACACGAGGCACTTAACTAGAGCTCGGTGTCACTGACAACTATTCCGTGCCGAGTGCTGGAGACAATAATGAGGTTGATCATGACACAGCATCTGGAGTGTGGCACCTATGTAACACAGTGTAATCACCTAATTGTGCTTGCGGGGTTTGAGCTTTGGCTCTTTGGTCCCGCAAAGTGTGCCTTTAGAACGGGGAGGGAAGGGAATTATCAAGGGGAAAGCGCCAAGTCATTACGACTATATAGGACTTGGAAGGGGGGTGAGGATAAGGATTAGGGATGGGACGGGGGAAAGGAATGGTGGTGGTGTGAGACACTTAAGAGTGGTGTGAGGCGCCTCACAATACACCAGCCCGGGTGAACGCTGCCGATAACTCCAATATGCTGGAATAGATTACTTGTTGAGTTAATTTACATGCCCTTTCTTAGCATTAATGGTCCATTTATATGAGAGCCCGTGGGAACCCGGGAGGGAGGGAGGGAGGGAGGGAGAGAGGGAGGGAGTCGGGGTGAGGGAGATGGGGAGGGAGGGAGGGAGGACTTTACTTTCTGGTGGTCCATCACTACATATTGGTACTTCCTGGCGGTCCATCACTACATATTGGTACTTTCTGGCGGTCCATCACTACATATTGGTACTTTCTGGCGGTCCATCACTACATATTGGTACTTTCTGGCGGTCCATCACTACATATTGGTACTTTCTGGTGGTCCATCACTACATATTGGTACTTTCTGGCGGTCCATCACTACATATTGGTACTTTCTGGCGGTCCATCACTACATATTGGTACTTCCTGGCGGTCCATCACTACATATTGGTACTTTCTGGCGGTCCATCACTACATATTGGTACTTTCTGGCGGTCCATCACTACATATTGGTACTTTCTGGTGGTCCATCACTACATATTTGTACTTCCTGGCGGTCCATCACTACATATTGGTACTTTCTGGCGGTCCATCACTACATATTGGTACTTTCTGGTGGTCCATCACTACATATTGGTACTTCCTGGCGGTCCATCACTACATATTGGTACTTTCTGGTGGTCCATCACTACATATTGGTACTTCCTGGCGGTCCATCACTACATATTGGTACTTTCTGGCGGTCCATCACTACATATTGGTACTTTCTGGTGGCCCATCACTACATATTGGTACTTTCTGGTGGTCCATCACTACATATTGGTACTTTCTGGCGGTCCATCACTACATATTGGTACTTTCTGGCGGTCCATCACTACATATTGGTACTTTCTGGCGGTCCATCACTACATATTGGTACTTTCTGGCGGTCCATCACTACATATTGGTACTTCCTGGAGGTCCATCACTACATATTGGTACTTTCCTCCTAAAATGGATGGGGTGGGAGAAGGGAGGAAGTGAGGTAAGGGGAAGTGAGGGAGAGGGAGGACATGAGGGGAGAGCCCAGGTGTGAGGAGGTAGCCAGGTATAGGCCTCTCACACACCTGTCACTTCATCGCCATAACACCCCCGCCCCCCCCCCTCCCTCCCATCCACTTTCCTCCCCTCAATTCCCCTCTTAGTCCTTGTTTCTGTGTGCGTGCGTGCGTGCACTCTTGCGGTGACATGAGAGCCAGGCCTCTTTCTTCCCCTGTGACACACCTGGGGACAGGTGTTGGTCTCATCAACACACCTGCAGTTACTGGGGAACCTTAAGGCTGAATACATTACAGATTCGAGGAAGTTGGATTTGACTGAAGGAAGCGAAGGTTTGTGGTCAGCCACGGTAGATAGGGGGAGAGTAGGACGTAGGGAAGGGGCAGGAGTAAGGGGGAGGAATAAGGGGTAAGGAAGGGGTAAGGAAGGGGGGGTAAGGAATGGGGGTAAGCTTGGAACATAAACGACACAGTTGAAGACAAAAAGTCCCACACAGCACCGCTCCTGTGCCAAGTGAGTCCACTACGGGCTCACCATAGCCCGTGCTACTTGCCCCGCTGCTGTGCCAGGTAAGTTACGGGCTCACCATAGCCCGTGCTACTTGGAACTTGTTCCGAGTAGCTGAATCTATAACAACAAGACAAGAAGTCTCAGCACGAGAGAGCTGCAGGAGGCGACGGCCAGCAAGCACCACAGTACACAATTGTTAACACAGAAACACACACCAAGAAACACCCCCTCAAACCCCCAAACAAAACACTGTCTACCCAATAACATGTTCTCACAAAGACGAGCGACACAACTTGTACACAAGTATTTGTGTAAATATGAATCCTCCCAGAGCATTTACCTGTGGCCGCCCACATGTGCTCAAGTACAGGTGAGGAACCTTACCTTGAGGTTACCTTGAGGTGCTTCCGGGGCTTAGCGTCCCCGCGATCCGGTCGTCGACCAGGCCTCCTGGATGCCGGACTGATCAACCAGGCTGTTGGACGCGGCTGCTCGCAGCCTGACGTATGAGTCACAGACTGGATGATCAGGTATCCTTTGGAGGTGTTTATCAAGTTCTCTCTTGAACACTGTGAGGGGTCGGCCAGTTATGCCCCTTATGTGTAGTGGAAGCGTGTTGAACAGTCTCAGGCCTCTGATGTTGATAGTTCTCTCTCAGAGTACCTGTTGCACCTCTGCTCTTCAACGGGGGTATTCTGCACATCCTGCCATGCCTTCTGGTCTCATGTGGTGTTATTTCTGTGTGCTTACACACACACTCCCCGGCAACCTCACTAATGACAGCTTAACTTAGCTACCAACACACATCGTGTCAGCAAGGCGGACAGATCGCCTGCTATCATAAGTTTCACGATTTTTTCCAATTGTTAAGGTTTTCCTTCACCTCCACCTCTCCATCTTCTCCACTCCCCTCAACAATTAACACAGAGAGAGGGAGGGAGACATTCTAGGTAGGGATGGAGAGGTGGGTTGGGGGAGTTGGTATAGATGGAGAGGGGGAGAGAGAGGGGAGAGGGGGAGAGGGAGAGAGGGGAGAGGGGGGGGGGGGAGGAAGGAAAGGAGAGGGAGGCCAGTAGGAAGTGCTCATTACCGGCACTAACCACAACGATCGTTAAGAAAACATCAATTATCCTCACCAACCAGTCATAAGTATTCTCTTGACTACAGTATACCTGTACACTGACCTCCCACTGACTACAGTATACCTGTACACTGACCTCCCACTGACTACAGTATACCTGTACACTGACCTCCCACTGACTACAGTATACCTGTACACTGACCTCCCACTGACTACAGTATACCTGTACACTGACCTCCACTGGTCATATCTATATTTTTCTGTTCTAGGACGGAGGTCAGGGACCAGGGGGGGGGGGTCTGGTCTTCCCCAACTTTGCAGGGTGAACAGCCTGCGGTATGAGAGGAACATAAGCTCATCGGGACCGCCAGAATTTAAGATGGAACAGCATGCCACGGTCTCATACTGACCCCCACGACTGATATATATATATATATATATATATATATATATATATATATATATATATATATATATATATATATATATATATATATATATATATTAGTCTATACACTATGCAATATATATATATATATATATATATATATATATACATATATATATATATATATATATATATATATATATATATATATATATATATTGCATAGTGTATAGACTAATAAATATTAAAACACAGGTATTGGGAGGCATACATCATAAGAGGAAAGCTTTCAGCACAGGTAGTGGGAAGACACAGGTAGTGGGAGACACAGGTAGTGGGAGACACAGGTAGTGGGAGTCCGGCATCTCACTGGAGCAATTTTAGCCTTGGGTGGAGCGTGGCGGCAGGTCAGGGAGGGCCTGGGAACCTCTACCATGCTCCTGTCGTCACCGCTATCACGCTCCCTCATACACATGCTCCCTCACACACCCTCCCTCACACGCACGCTCCCTCACACACGCTCCCTCATACACGCTCCCTCATACACATGCTCCCTCACACACCCTCCCTCACACACGCTCCCTCACACACACGCTCCCTCACACACCCATAATATGAACCTTCATAATGTGAGGGGGGGGGGGGTGAGAAACATGAGTGGTGAGTGTGTCACTGAACATCACACTGGTGTGAGTGTGTCTCCCGCTGAATGACTGGCCAGGTGACCACTAGTGTGGAGGTCCACTCTGCTCTATGTTGTCTACTCTCATCAAAATTGTCACCCTGCACAGGGTAATACGGAACTTTAGGTTGTGTTCGTGTCCGTGTCTGGCATAAAAAATGAGAAAAAGTACCGGAGCAAGCATAGTACCCCGGAGGGCTGGGGGGGGGGGGGAGACTGAGCTCTTCACGGTGGATGATCCGGATTTGACTGTGTTGACTATTTGAGGAGGTTCATGTACACTAGGAAATTAAAGGTCCAACTTCCTAATCTGCCAGGAATTGTTTTTTTTAGTGCAATGGCACCCACGGTGAGTGTTGCTGGTGTGCCATGGCACCTGATGCCATGTCGCAGTGTGTCAGGAGCGTCCTCTTCTGCCCCCGTGTGGCCGGGGCGACGGAGACGCTGTGATCTAAGATCTTTCAAGCATTTTTCAAGGTGATGTTGGTGTTATCGGTCTATAATTGTCCGCATCTGCTTTACCTTCCCCTTTGTGAAGAGCAGCGCTCTCTGCTGCTTTAATTATGTCAGGGATAACACCAGTAGCTGTGGTGGGTATGTGGGCCTGCGGGCCGCTCCAAGCAACAGCCTGGTGGACCAAACTCTCACAAGTCAAGCCTGGCCTCGGGCCGGGCTTGATGAGTAGAAGAACTCCCAGAACCCCATCAAACAGGTATAAACCAGGTAACCAGTAGCTAGGCTCTCTCTCTCTCCAAATGATGTTTAATGCTTTCAATGTTTTTTTTTTATTTTTGTTTTAAATCCAGGCGTGTGTTGTGTGGGTGGAGTGCTAGGACCCGTTGTTGCTGGTGCTGTACTTGAAGATCCAGAGGTGTTAGGGTGACATCTGGGGTGTCGAGGTGGAGTTCACCAAGTTTTCATTTGGGTTCTTGATCAGGGGCCAGATTCACGAAGCAGTTACGCAAGTACTTACGAACGTGTACATCTTTCCTCAATCTTTGACGGCTTTGGTTACATTTACTAAACAGTTTAAAAGCATGAAAACTTCACATTCAACTGTTGTTATTGTTATAAACAGTCTCCTGGTGCTTCGGAGCTCATTAACTGTTTAATAATTGTAGACAAAGCCGGCAAAGATTGAGAAAAGATGTACAGGATCGTAAGTGCTTGCGTAACTACTTCATGAATCTGGTCTGTGAAGTGTGTTCGGGATAGTTATCATTCACTCCAGTCTTTATTGTTATCTCTGCCCTGGAAACACAAACCGTAACTGTCTCTATTTTCTGCTTGTTACAACTTGTAATAAAGTTGTTACATCTTGGCTTAACGTGTTTATGACGTATTAAAACGTTGTTACAACTTGCTATATTGGTTGTTATAACTGGTTAGGAGGTGTTAAAACTTGTTCAAACGTTGTACCAACGTCGTAGTTACGGTGTGTGTTTGGCGGGTGAACGTTCCAGCTTCTTCAATCAAAGGCCCCAATACTGGGCGCAGGTTTTATCTGGTCTTGATGTAGGGAAAACAAATATTTTAGGGTTGTCTTTAATTTCAGTGAAGGTGTTTTGCTCTCCTCGTCTCTCCTGGACTTTATATGAGTTTTGCTCAAAAGGTTCTCTACACAGCCTCTCTGGTCGTCCTCAGGTACTGTCAACTGTTTCACTCATAAAAAACTTCACCTGGACGAATAGATTTTCTACTAAGAACACTGTTGCTAAGCATTTGACTGAGTACCTGAAGTAACAGTGTCAGGTGTGAGGACGTGTCAGGTGTGAGGGCGTGTCAGGTGTGAGGGCGTGTCAGGTGTGAGGGCGTGTCAGGTGAGGGCGTGCGTCAGAGGTCGGTTGAGGTCCGATAACGACACTTGTGGGTGTTTCCGTTGTTTACATGAAGGAGAGATCAACAGAGTGCCACAGCAGGTCCGGCACAGTGACGTCACCATGTTCCCGTGGGAGTCAAGCTTGGGCCACACCCCCCCCCCTCCCCAGCCCCCCACCTTCACCCCCCCCCCACTCAGCAGGACGTGGTTGGGGTGGTAGAGGAGGCGGCTGGAGGAGTGGCGTCAAGTCCTACCATTACTGAGTCTTCCGCCCTAATTACCACAACTATTGGCCTTACCACCCAGCGTTAACTATCCCTAACTACCTCCTCTTCGTTAATTGCTCCATTTGTGTACATGTTTCGCGGTGTTCTCAACGTGGGAGCGTGGTGGGGGTGGGGGGGGGGGGGGTGGGGGGGAGGAGAGGGGACAAGGTGAGGGAGCGTGGGGGGGGCATGGTGGGTGGGGGGGGGGGGCACCCCAACATGTTGCCACCATAACTGGTGGATGGTTCAGGTCACCAGAGAGGAGGGTGCTCATCCTGCTCAACACACAACAAGAAAGCACTTTACCAGTAATTCATCATCAGTGATGCTGCCTAAAACCCTGATATGGTTCATGGGGCTCCCCCCCCCCCGCCCCCCCAACAGGTACCCAGACAGCTCCTCCTAAGGTTTCCCAACGTCAAGAAAGCAGTCAATATAACGGGGTCCTCTCCTAACCTACCAGAGGACCCAAAACAGAAAACGGGACAGTACGTCACTTTCGCCAGCCATTTCCATTTTCTAGTACGAAATTTTTTGGCCTTTTGGCATACGAGCAGAAAGCGACGTTCTTTGCAGGACTTGTTGACCCATGTCCACACCCTTCCAGCAGTCACACTACATACTAGGCTTCACGCTATACACTGCTTTACTTATAATAAAGTACAGGATTCAAAACCACACCCCCAGAGGCTCCCAGAGGCTACACCCTAATCTGCTACACAGATTAGGGTGTAGCCTTACAATCCCCTGAAGCAGCAGGTGTTGGGCTGAACCTGTCCGTGGCTGACCACGGAGTACACCTGTCAGCACCTGGGGACCAATACCTGTCAGCACCTGGGGGCCAGTACCTGGTGGTACCCGTAGCGAGGGGCGCCAGGTGTCGTAAGGGGCCACTAACGACAGGAGCGGGAAGCTCTCTTTATTAAACACAACTACTGCTGCTGCTGCCTCATAACAATGGTGGTGGCAGTAATTGTGAAAGATCCGGGCTGTTGAAGTATGAGGCGCGTTCACAGGAAGTTAAGAACGCCCACTGCTAGACGAGAGAGAGGAGGGGTGGTGGGTGGGGAGGAAGGGGGGGGGGGGGTTAAGTATAGTGTGTGTGGTGGTGATGGTGTTGTGGGGGGGGGCGGTGTTCAGTTTAGTGAGGGTGTATGTAAGGTCAACGATACACCATCCTTCTCGGGGTCACACTACACTACACCTGCCTCATACCCGCACTCTTATTAGAATGGTTTTATTCGATTAGTCCAAGTTAAATACAATAGTGCCAAGTTGAAGAAAATGGCGGACGGGCACATGAAGAGTGGCACGAAAAGCGGGGGTGGCACTGGGTGGGAGAGGCACTGGGTGGGAGAGGTCTGTTATATCAAGGGAGCAGGAGTCCCCCAGGGTGTGTTCCCGGGACCTCTCATCTCCCGGGGTCAAACATTATCTCAGCGGGGTCACGGGGGTCAGGGGGGGTCACTCCGGCACATACTCCTACCAACTCAACTACACTTGTTTTAATGAGGGTATAAACGATGGCGGGGGGGGGTGAGGGCAATAAGGGAGTAAGTAAAGTGGTAATGGTGGTCGTATTTCTTATTTTAAATTTTGCCCCGAACGGCGAGTTTCTTGGGAGGCATCTTGCGTGTGTAAGATGCCTTGCACGGGTACCTTTGGGTATCTTTAAGTATTGTATCTGAAATTGACAAATAGTGTTTTCCTCACTTAAACAATTTGGGGTTTATTATGCTACACATATTTCTAATGTCTCTTAAATGGACACAGTGTCTCAGGTAGTGGTGCAGGCTGCGTCTCTCCCGGGGCCACGGTAATGACTGGACTTGCCAGCTGCAACCACAGTGTACCACCACCGAACACATTCACTGTTTTGTTCTGCTAGCCTCCTTTCCTCAGTTACCTTGTCACGGTGATGTTGCCTGATGATGCCTCTAACTTGTAACAGAGTCTTGGGTATGAAGTATTCAATGTGGTCTCCTTCAGCGCCCTCAGCAGCCAGCACATCTGCTCGTTCATGTCTACAAGATTGCTACTTGAGAGGAAATCCACAGGAAGTGGATAACCTCGATTAAGGCAGTGTCTGGGATGCTCCCGGACGCAGGTTCGAATCCTCGCCACGGCCCTTGTGGATTTGTTCAAATCCACAGGAAGTTAATCACCCTATATGACCAATATTTTCACACCTCTCTTGACTTCAGCGACTATCACCGGGTTTTAGCTTGATTTTACTAAGGTTTTGTAGTGTTGCTTTTGAATCAGTGCTGATCTCTGCACCTTGAATGTTTCTTTCAAGGAATCTTAGGCATAACTATGGTAGTTAGCGCTGTTGCATTGAAGAGCATAGTTCTCAACACGTGCGTTTTCTTCATTTCCGTTTTGAAGACATTATTCCTAATTACAGTGTATGCCGCTCAAGCCCTGCCATTAGCAAAATTATATGAACCATCAGTGTAGATTTGATCTAACTCATTTCCGGCTTATCTATAAATTCCTTCAAGATACTTATGCCTCATTTCTTGAGGCAACATGCTGGACGTTTTCGTGGTCATCTCGTTTATAATAACCTTACGTGGGTCATCCTCCCAGGGAGGTAACCTCTCTACAGACATGACCTCATGGGCTTGCTCAGGCAGGTGGTTCTTGGAGGTAGCTCTGTGACGCCATTTCTGACTTTTCCTGTTTCCTCCTCTAAGTAACACGAAGCTCAGTATTTTCTTGGCAATATAACTGTAGTGGAGGTCTCTGGCTATCTTAATTGTAAGCTTAGTACTAAGTTCTTTACTCTAATCTTAACACAGGGAGGAGTTCCTCTCGTAGATTCCATGTTTTGGTAATTTTGGGGAACTCCAAGAATGATTGACATGGCTTCATTGTATGTATATATGTATGTAACATGGCTTCATTGTATGTATATATGTATGTGTATATATATATTATATATATATATGTCGTACCTAGTAGCCAGAACGCACTTATCAGCCTACTATGCAAGGCCCGATTTGCCTAATAAGCCAAGTTTTCCTGAATTAATATATTTTCTCTATTTTTTTCTTATGAAATGATAAAGCTACCCATTTCATTATGTATGAGGTCAATTTTATTTTTTTGGACTTAAAATTAACGTAGATATATGACCGAACCTAACCAACCCTACCTAACCTAACCTAACCTATCTTTATAGGTTAGGTTAGGTTAGGTAGCCGAAAAAGTTAGGTTAGGTTAGGTTAGGTAGGTTAGGTAGTCGAAAAACAATTAATTCATGAAAACTTGGCTTATTAGGCAAATCTTGCCTTGCATAGTAGGCTGAGAAGTGCGTTCTGGCTACTAGGTACGACACATATATATATATATATATATATATATATATATATATATATATATATATGTCGTACCTAGTAGCCAGAACGCAATTCTCAGCCTACTATGCAAGGCCCGATTTGTCTAATAAGCCAAGTTTTCCTGAATTAATATATTTTCTCTAATTTTTTTCTTATGAAATGATAAAGCTACCCATTTCATTATGTATGAGGTCAATTTTTTTTTATTAGAGTGAAAATTAACGTAAATATATGACCGAACCTAACCAACCCGACCTAACCTAACCTAACCTATCTTTATAGGTTAGGTTGGGTTAGGTAGCGGAAAAAGTTAGGTTAGGTTAGGTTAGGTAGGTTAGGTAGTCGAAAAAACATTAATTCATGAAATCTTGGCTTATTAGGCAAATCGGGCTTTGCATAGTAGGCCAAGAAGTGAGTTCTGGCTATTAGGTACGACATATATATATATATATATATATATATATATATATATATATATATATATATATATATATACACGGTATTATATACACTGAGAACCCCCACAGTCCTCACCTGAAGACGTAAGAACCAGTGTTTTCTGAGGCTTCCCACGAAGTCACTAATCTTAAGTACCTGCAAGTATTAGTCTTGGTAGTCCGGAGCTGGTGGTTAAGGATTAAGTGGCCGCTCAAGACGGCTGGCGCCCCTCAGGACACCACCTCCGGCTATAGAGAGGAGTAAGTAGGGGTCTGGGGCTCTTACGACAAAGTGATTTAATACCGTAAGAGGTGTGGAACCTCTACTGCGGTGGTCGGGCGCTGTGTGTACGACTCGACCACCACTGACGATTGGATGCATCAGTACGACTATTAGCTTTGAAATATATAGCCTAATCCTCGAGTGCCACGACTTTATCCATGAGTAATATAGCCTAATCCTCGAGACCGATGGATTAGGATGATTAAGACGGCATCACGCCGGTAATTACACACATCACCTTCAATACCGTTTAAATGGCGCCCTGAACACGTCAACTATCCGCAACAGTAAGGCTAACTACCAATTAAGCTCTTTTTACCATTTAAGACAACAGTTTCCCCGCGTGTGGTACATCTTGGAGGTCACCGTCAACTGTGACCCACAGATCTTGGCGTAGTGTGGGTCACCGTCCACTGTGACCCACAGATCTTGGCGTAGTGTGGGTCACCGTCTACTGTGACCCACAGATCTTGACGTAGTGAGGGTCACCGTCTACTGTGACCCACAGATCTTAGCGTTCTCCGCTAGGTATGCCGTCTGCTTAGAAGCTGTAGTTGCTGTAAGGAAACAGTGAACACTGGTGGGGGATGGAGTGTGACAGAGAACACTGGTGGGGGATGGAGTGTGACAGAGAACACTGGTGGGGGATGGAGTGTGACAGAGAACACTGGTGGGGGATGGAGTGTGACAGAGAACACTGGTGGGGGATGGAGTGTGACAGAGAACACTGGTGGGGGATGGAGTGTGACAGAGAACACTGGTGGGGGATGGAGTGTGACAGAGAACACTAGGCTGTGAGGGAGACGGCGGCGGCCATCGGCGACAACCTTACGTGCCAGAGTTATCACAAAAACTCGCCACTCACGCCTAAGTAGCCACAAGGAATGACTAAAATAAAACGCGAGCGCTCTCGTGTGTAACATATGATCAAGGAGCACACACACACACACACACGCGGACTTAACACACGGAAACGCACGAATATTGAGTTCTCAACCCTTCATGTGAAGAGGAGACGAAGCATCCAAAAGAGCCGGGTAATAGAAAGCAGAGAGGTGAGGAGCCATCAAGAGGAAGCAGTAGAGCAGAGAGTGCCGGCACTCTGCTCTACTGTGACGTAAGGCCCCCCACCTTGCTGAACAATGGTCACCCGCGCGCGCTAACCTGACAATCATCTTTCTCAAAGCAGGTTTCCCCCGCACATCGAAATCTTGATTCTCTCACGTAAATTGCAAGGCTTCATAATGGTATTCCGCCACCACACACGAACACCCGGTGATGAAACCTCAGTCCTGCCTCCGGAGGCTTGCGCCACCCGCCGCCGCCGCCCCCGCCAGGCCTCACAACTCAAGACGCTTCACCCAACACTTTTTGCAACTGGGAACATACAACACGGAGACTGCCCACGGTGTAGGGGAGGGAGGGGGGGGGGGAAGAGAAGGAGGTTCAACGGAACGGAACTGTCAGGGGAAAGCGCTGTTGTTGTTATAGATTCAGCTATTCGAAACAAGTTCCAAGTAGCACGGGCTATGGTGAGCCCGTAGTGGACTTACATGCCACATGAGCGGTGCCTGGGAAAAAGCGCCAAGCAATTACTACTATATAGCACTAGGAAGGGGTCAGGATAAGGATTTGGGCTGGGACGGGAGGGAAGGAATGGTGCCCAACCACTTGGACGATCGGGGATTGAACGCCGACCTGCATGAAGCGAGACCGTCGTTCTACCGTCCAGCGATGGTAGAGAACCGTCGCAACCGTCGAAGCTCATACACTCACTGTATGAGGGTCAGCAACAAACAGCCATGATGTCACCTGGTTACAACTTACTTGATAAGCCGTGAGGACGGCGGTGGGGGGCAGGTGGTGGGGGGCAGGTGGTGGGGGGCGGGCGTCAGGGGGCAGGCGTCAGGAGAGGCGGGAGCAGCAGGTGCCGTCGCCAGGTGTGAGACGTGGTGACTGTGGCTGGGTAAGTGATGCTGGGGGGCACGAGAGAGCGCTGGTGCCCGCCCCCCAGCCAGGGGTCCCTGCCAGGGGTCACCTGCCCGAGGCCGGGTCGTGACCCCGCCACCCCACCCGCTCACCCGCGCCACGCCCACTCCTCTCATTACCAACACGTCACACCTTAACCCGATATTTCTACAGTAGTTTAATGCAATTTATTATTATCATAGAGAGTAGAGTTGTTAGTAATGATGGGGTGGGTGTAGCGGGTGTGTGGTGTGACCCAGTTGCCCGGGGTGTGACCCAGGGGTGACCCAGGTGACCTAGGTGACCCGGGGTGTGCGGGATCGGCATGCTTGACGGGTTCCCAGGCGGGGCATCCTCTACATTATCACATCTCTCAACTTCCGCCTCCCACACTCTGCAGGCACCGCCGTCAGGAGTGGCGTCAGCAGGGGCGTCACGCACCACCTTTGCTCCCCCTAAACACTCCTTTCTGAGCCACTTACCTCGGGGGTACAGCACTCGTGCCCTCCCCCCCTCACGGCTCACACCTGGGGGGGGGGCAGGAGCTGTACCCTCCACACTGGTGAAGGAGGCAACCAGGGAGCGTTGCCCCCCTCCCCCCTAGTCTCCTGTTGATCCCCTTAGACGCCATCACGACTGTGTACTTGATGAGGTTCTGGGAGCTGATGTTCTCCCCAAGAGCTTGGTCCAACAGGCCGTTGCTTGGAGTGGCCCGCAGGCCCACATATCCACTACAGTCTGGTTGGGTCCCGCACTTCTTGCAGACAAGTGTCCATTTTTTCTTGAAGGCTTCCACCTTTGTTCCGGCAATATTTCTGATGTTTGCTAGGAGGTTGTTGAACAGCCGAGGACCTCTGATGTTCAGTATTTTCTGATTGTGCCTATGGCACCTCTACTTCTCACTGGCTCTATTCTGCATTTCTTTCCGTATCTTTCGCTCCAGTTTGATGTTATTCTACTGTGCAAGTTTGGGACCTGGCACTCCAATATCTTCCATGTTGGAAGATACTGTGGAAGGCCAGGTAACAAACTGTTCCCAAAGTTCCCAAAATATCTTCCATGGACCTGCAATTTACCGCTGTTAAACATGTTATTTTCTGCTGCCCAGTCGAAAATTTTATTAATATCTGCTTGTACTTTTTCGGTGTCTTCTACAGAAGTAATTTCATGCTGATTTTTGTGTCATCTGCAAAAGATGATACGAAGCTGTGAATTGTATTTTATCTATATTTGATATGAGAATACGAAGAAACAGAAGTGTAAGGACCGTGCCCTGAGGAACAGCGCTTTTCACTGCGCTTGGACCCGATTTTTTTTATTGACTCAAACTCTTTGCGTTTTGTTTGGCAAAAAAATAATATCCATCGCCCTACTTTACCCGTCATTCCTCTTAACCTCATTTTGTGAACTATCACTCCATGGTCACACTTATAAAATACAGGATGAATAACCCAGCGGGTTTTCTTCCTATTGGGGAGTGTTGTACATGCTGCTATGGCGGTGTGTCCACTCACAGGATGAGTGGCGCTGCCCAATACTGTCACTATGGCGATGTGTCCACTCACAGGATGAGTGGCGCTGCCCAATACTGTCACTATGGTGGTGTGTCCACTCACAGGATGAGTGGCGCTGCCCAATACTGTCACTATGGCGGTGTGTCCACTCACAGGATGAGTGGCGCTGCCCAATACTGTCACTATGGCGGTGTGTCCACTCACAGGATGAGTGGCGCTGCCCAATACTGTCACTATGGCGATGTGTCCACTCACAGGATGAGTGGCGCTGCCCAATACTGTCACTATGGTGGTGTGTCCACTCACAGGATGAGTGGCGCTGCCCAATACTGTCACTATGGCGATGTGTCCACTCACAGGATGAGTGGCGCTGCCCAATAAACTCGCCCCTCGGGGCAAAATTTAAAACAAAAAACTTATAAAATGCCTTTGCTAAGTCCGTATATACCGCATCTGCATTCTGGGTTTTTCTTCTGCATCAGTAATTTTGTCATAGTGATCGAGTAGCTGCAAAAGGCATGATCTTCCCGCTTAAAGTCCACGTTGGCCTCGGCTGTGGAGGTCATTGGTCTCCATAAAACTGGAGATCTGACTCCTGATCATTCTCTCAAAAACCTGTTATTGTGTGGGACGTTAGTGCAGCTGGTCTATAATTCTTGGCCAATGCTTTGCTCCCTCCCTTGTGTAGGGAAGGTGCATCTGCTGATTTAAGCGCTTCTGGTATATCTCCCGTGTCGCACCGTATTCTCCACACTCGCTGTAAAACTTTGCAAGAACTAAGGTATTTAGCGCATCGCTTCTACACACAATGATCAACATTAAAGTTTCAACACTAATGGGGAGAAAGTTTTATATGTGTTGATCTCGCTGCGATGATTGTAGTCGTCATATCAAGGTTCTTAAACTTCGTAGGAAGACCCTCATTAAGCTCTCAGAAGTCAAAATGCTTCCTCTTTCCTGTCTGAGGCAGCATCGTGCCAACTGAAGATGTTGATCTGGAACACTCGAGGTCAATATCTGCGCACCTGTAGCCCAAGCCTACAAGGCTTTCTAACCTAACCTATAACAAGTGACAAGTCTCTCCCAAGACAATGTCCAGCAGTTAACGCAACGCAACATTACGTTAACGCAACAACATCCATCTTATAGAGCCCAAAGTTGTCAAGTTACTGCCAGCAGTCAGTCGCCGACGGCAGAGATAAATGAACTACACCAGGTAAGGTCAGGTGAAGCAACAAGAGGAGTGTATAATTAACAGCAGGTGTGGCCAGGTGAGGACAGGTGTGGCCAGGTAAGCGAACAGATTAAGGATGGCAAGTGGCTAACGGGATAAGCAACGGTGTGTGAGGGACAGGTAAGGACTTGGGGACAACGGAACCAGGTGAGGCAAGCAGGAGGCGGCGGAACAAGCTCTATAGATCACCTGTAATATCTCACTCACTAATTACAAGAGCAGTTGAAGACTGGGACACACTAGTGAACACAGTGCATCTATATCCGCCACCAAGTTAATGTTATTAAAACAAAAGACTAAAAACCAGTGCGCTAAAACAGAAGCGGAAAAGAAACGGGAGAAAAGGAGGAAACCCCACCTCCATTTAAAACTTTGACCCAAACATCACAGTAACAAGGTTATCGCGAATATCCTAACTCGATTACGGGCTCACTATAGCCCGTGCTACATGGACATTTCCTTCTGAGTAGCTACATCTAAAAACAACAACCTGCTACTGACCCCAGATGTACAGGCCACTGGGGGGGTGGGGTTGGGGGGGGGGACCATCACCTCGTCCCTCTACACCCTAATCACACTTCAACTCACCCTTGCTGCTGCTTCAGCACTAGCTAGGGTTCTCTATTATGCGTCTAGTATTATCGTTTGAGATGAGCAATCGTTGGAACAGCTGAACTACCCCGTCAAGTGAAGAGCGTAGGAGCTGTTTAACCTGCGGTGCAGCTGCCCGCTGGGCCTTTGGGTCACCTCAATCTTCGACGGCAAATTCATACATGTGTGTGTTTACCGAGGCGGCCAGCTGGAGCCCCGTGGAGGGACTCTAGGCTCGCAGCCTCCTGTGTACTCTGTCGTGTGTGTGTGTGTGATGACTCAGGATGTTGTCGTGTGTGTGTGATGACTCAGGATGTTGTCGTGTGTGTGTGTGTGATGACTCAGGATGTTGTCGTGTGTGTGTGTGTGATGACTCAGGATGTTGTCGTGTGTGTGTGTGTGATGACTCAGGATGTTGTCGTGTGTGTGTGTGTGATGACTCAGGATGTTGTCGTGTGTGTGTGTGTGATGACTCAGGATGTTGTCGTGTGTGTGTGTGTGATGACTCAGGATGTTGTCGTGTGTGTGTGTGTGATGACTCAGGATGTTGTCGTGTGTGTGTGTGTGATGACTCAGGATGTTGTCGTGTGTGTGTGTGATGACTCAGGATGTTGTCGTGTGTGTGTGTGTGATGACTCAGGATGTTGTCGTGTGTGTGTGTGATGACTCAGGATGTTGTCGTGTGTGTGTGTGATGACTCAGGATGTTGTCGTGTGTGTGTGATGACTCAGGATGTTGTCGTGTGTGTGTGATGACTCAGGATGTTGTCGTGTGTGTGTGTGTGATGACTCAGGATGTTGTCGTGTGTGTGTGATGACTCAGGATGTTGTCGTGTGTGTGTGTGATGACTCAGGATGTTGTCGTGTGTGTGTGTGATGACTCAGGATGTTGTCGTGTGTGTGTGATGACTCAGGATGTTGTCGTGTGTGTGTGATGACTCAGGATGTTGTCGTGTGTGTGTGTGATGACTCAGGATGTTGTCGTGTGTGTGTGTGTGATGACTCAGGATGTTGTCGTGTGTGTGATGACTCAGGATGTTGTCGTGTGTGTGTGTGTGATGACTCAGGATGTTGTCGTGTGTGTGTGTGTGATGACTCAGGATGTTGTCGTGTGTGTGTGTGTGATGACTCAGGATGTTGTCGTGTGTGTGTGTGTGTGATGACTCAGGATGTTGTCGTGTGTGTGTGTGTGTGATGACTCAGGATGTTGTCGTGTGTGTGTGTGTGATGACTCAGGATGTTGTCGTGTGTGTGTGTGTGATGACTCAGGATGTTGTCGTGTGTGTGTGTGTGATGACTCAGGATGTTGTCGTGTGTGTGTGATGACTCAGGATGTTGTCGTGTGTGTGTGATGACTCAGGATGTTGTCGTGTGTGTGTGTGTGATGACTCAGGATGTTGTCGTGTGTGTGTGATGACTCAGGATGTTGTCGTGTGTGTGTGTGTAATGACTCAGGATGTTGTCGTGTGTGTGTGTGTGATGACTCAGGATGTTGTCGTGTGTGTGTGTGTGATGACTCAGGATGTTGTCGTGTGTGTGTGATGACTCAGGATGTTGTCGTGTGTGTGTGTGTGATGACTCAGGATGTTGTCGTGTGTGTGTGATGACTCAGGATGTTGTCGTGTGTGTGTGTGTGATGACTCAGGATGTTGTCGTGTGTGTGTGATGACTCAGGATGTTGTCGTGTGTGTGTGTGTGATGACTCAGGATGTTGTCGTGTGTGTGTGATGACTCAGGATGTTGTCGTGTGTGTGTGTGTGTGATGACTCAGGATGTTGTCGTGTGTGTGTGATGACTCAGGATGTTGTCGTGTGTGTGTGTGTGTAATGACTCAGGATGTTGTGTGTGTGTGTGTGATGACTCAGGATGTTGTCGTGTGTGTGTGATGACTCAGGATGTTGTCGTGTGTGTGTGATGACTCAGGATGTTGTCGTGTGTGTGTGTGTAATGACTCAGGATGTTGTCGTGTGTGTGTGATGACTCAGGATGTTGTCGTGTGTGTGTGATGACTCAGGATGTTGTCGTGTGTGTGTGATGACTCAGGATGTTGTCGTGTGTGTGTGATGACTCAGGATGTTGTCGTGTGTGTGTGATGACTCAGGATGTTGTCGTGTGTGTGTGATGACTCAGGATGTTGTCGTGTGCTGGGAGTGGCGATGTTTCGTGGCACCCTCCCACAGATGTTAGCGACACTGTTGCCACGGGCCCTCTTAGCTCTTTAACGTGGCACTGTCTCCGCTAATACTGGTAATATTGCTAGAATTGTTGATTATACAGGCACTGTTGTCAGTGCCAATGTTGGCGCTGTGCCTGGCTGTGTTTACTGCTTGTGTCCGTGTCTGGAGACCGTCTTGCTTCATGCAGGTCGGCGTTCAATCCCCGACCGTCCAAGTAGTTGCGCATCATTCCTTTCCACCCCGTCCCATCCCAAATCCTTATCCTTTCCCAGTGCAATATAGTCGTAATGGCTTGCTGCTTTCCCCCTACTTTGTTGTTGTTGTTGTATCTATCGATGATTTCCCGTAACCAAGCTCCTTGCAGTAAGATAACTGGTGGTGGTGGTGTCCGCGTGGCTGGCGTGGTCTGCCTCAACACTGAGTCAGGCTCCAGCAACCAAACACGCCGCCTTCTACACCACCACAGTGATAACGGCTGTGCAATAATAGTCACGTGTTAATGGTTACTACACGCTGATGGCTGCACTCCCGTGTACACACGCGCGCATGCACGCACGCAGACGCCCACACGTGTGCGTCGGCGGGACCAAAGAGCCAAAGCTCAATCCCCGCACGCACAACTAGGTGAGTATAGACACACACACACACACACACACACACACACACACACACACACACACACACACACACACACACACACACACACACACACACAAAACTAAGGTGGAAACTTAGTACCCACATGAGCCACAGAGATGTTAGAAAGAACTTTTTCAGTGTCAGAGTAGTTAACAGGTGGAATGCATTAGGCAGTGATGTGGTGGAGGGTGACTCCATACACAGTTTCAAGTGTAGATATGATAAGAGACCAGTAGGCTCAGGAATCTGTACACCAGTTGATTGACAGTTGAGAGGCGGGACCAAAGAGCCAAAGCTCAACCCCTGCAAGCACAATTAGGTGAGTACACACGTGTGTGTGTGTGTTAGCAACCTGGGTGTAAGGTGGTGGCGTGAACTCTCCCACACTGGTCATTACTGTAGTGTGGTCACTAAGAGAGGTGTGACCCAGCCACATGACCTCTGCACCTCACTCCTCCTCACACGGAAGGCGGGTGCGAGTTCCTCATCTGTCAACACCTGCGTATCTGCAAGTCTACCATAATAACCAGCGACATCAACAGACAACAGAAGTGGGCACTTAAACGGTTGTTAGAGTTCAACCCCAACAAGTGTACGGCAATGAAGATGCCAAGGAAGAAGACGAAAGGAATCCGGAACACCGGCCTCAAATTCCCGCCTTGTGAAGCACCAAACTGGACTAGACCACGTGCAGCTTAGCAAGAAGAGCTGAAGATGTGCATTAAGAAGATGATTAAGACGGTAGTGACCTTGAGAGCGCCACACACCAGCTCCGTAAGCTTCAAGCTGACATAGAAGACAGTTCTCCCAGACAAGGAAGGAAGAGCGACCGCAGGTGTAGTGTAGTGAAAGCAAGTGTGCCGGGAACACCTCGCGAGGGGTGGACATGACCACGCTGGACCTGTCGTGGTCATCATAGTCTGATGGACCCCACATCTCACTGCCTCACTCTGCTCTCGCTGTCGTATTTCCTCACATTCCTAGAGTGTGTGAGAGTGTGAGTGAGAGTGAGAGAGAGAGAGAGAGAGAGAGAGAGAGAGAGAGAGAGAGAGAGAGAGAGAGAGAGAGAGAGAGAGAGAGAGAGAGAGAGAGAGAGAGAGAGACAGAGAGACAGAGACAGAGAGAAAATATTACATATTCGTGCTTGCAGGATCGAGGTGTTAGCTCTTGGACCCCACCTTTCTAGACGTCGGTTGTCTAATGTACAATCTTTCTATATTATACAGATAGGTTACGTAGTAACCTATAGATTACATAGTTCCCATAGGTTAGGTAGTACTGACTCACGCCCTCCTTTTCCTCCACCATAACTCCTCCACCACACACCCACACATCCCCAGGGTGCAGCCCCCAGCACCTCTCCAACTCCCTCACACCTATTTACTATCACACGAATAGTGACATCAGGTGAAAGGGATCGTCCGCCATTCCACCCGCCCTTCACCCCCCTCCAATCTGTCTGTCTGTCTGTCTGTCTGTGTGTACGGCAGCGGGGGAAGCGTGGCGGGGTTGTGGGCGGGGGAAGCGTGGCGCCTGGCGGTATAGGTAGCCGTAAGTGTGGCCTCCAGGCGCCCCCTCCCCCCCCCCCACTTCCTTCAAGGCTGCACACCCATAAAACCAGCGCTGCGCCACGCTATTAACGACCTTGTGTGAGTGGAGGGTAGAGGCGCAGTGTGCGCCCCCCGGCGGCGTGTGTTGGGTCCTGCGGGGCTCCTCCACCAGTCGGCAGCGGCGCACTTCCACTTCACTTAATGCTTAAACTGTGTCTCTTGGTTGGGGGGTCTGGGTGGTGCCTGGTGACACTGGCAGGGGTCTGGGTGGTGCCTGGTGACACTGGCAGGGGTCTGGGTGGGGCCTGGTGACACTGGCAGGGGTCTGAGTGGTGCCTGGTGACACTGGCAGGGTCTGGGCGGGGCTTGGTGACACTGGCAGGGGTCTGGGTGGTGCCTGGTGACACTGGCAGGGTCTGGGCGGGGGTTGGTGACACTGACAGGGGTCTGGGTGGTGCCTGGTGACACTGGTAGGGGTCTGGGTGGTGCCTGGTGACACTGACAGGGGTCTGGGTGGTGCCTGGTGACACTGGCAGGGGTCTGGGTGGTGCCTGGTGACACTGGCAGGGTCTGGGTGGTGCCTGGTGACACTGGTAGGGGTCTGGGTGGTGCCTGGTGACACTGGTAGGGGTCTGGGTGGTGCCTGGTGACACTGGCAGGGGTCTGGGTGGTGCCTGGTGACACTGGCAGGGTCTGGGTGGTGCCTGGTGACACTGGTAGGGGTCTGGGTGGTGCCTGGTGACACTGGTAGGGGTCTGGGTGGTGCCTGGTGACACTGGCAGGGGTCTGGGTGGTGCCTGGTGACACTGGCAGGGTCTGGGTGGTGCCTGGTGACACTGGCAGGGGTCTGGGTGGTGCCTGGTGACACTGGTAGGGGTCTGGGTGGTGCCTGGTGACACTGGTAGGGGTCTGGGTGGTGCCTGGTGACACTGGTAGGGGTCTGGGTGGTGCCTGGTGACACTGGCAGGGTCTGGGTGGTGCCTGGTGACACTGGCAGGGGTCTGGGTGGTGCCTGGTGACACTGGCAGGGTCTGGGTGGTGCCTGGTGACACTGGCAGGGGTCTGGGTGGTGCCTGGTGACACTGGCAGGGTCTGGGTGGTGCCTGGTGACACTGGCAGGGTCTGGGTGGTGCCTGGTGACACTGGCAGGGTCTGGGTGGTGCCTGGTGACACTGGCAGGGTCTGGGTGGTGCCTGGTGACACTGGCAGGGTCTGGGTGGTGCCTGGTGACACTGGCAGGGTCTGGGTGGTGCCTGGTGACACTGGCAGGGTCTGGGTGGTGCCTGGTGACACTGGCAGGGTCTGGGTGGTGCCTGGTGACACTGGCAGGGGTCTGGGTGGTGCCTGGTGACACTGGCAGGGGTCTGGGTGGTGCCTGGTGACACTGGCAGGGTCTGGGTGGTGCCTGGTGACACTGGCAGGGTCTGGGTGGTGCCTGGTGACACTGGCAGGGTGATGGGGAGCGGGTCACCCTCCCCACACAAAGGGGGCACACTTACCCTGCCAGAGACAGGGCCGGAGGTGCCCCCATAATGGTGGGGTTGCAGGAGCGTGAGAGCCTGGTGACTGCACCAGTCTCTATGGTGATTACAGTCCGCTTAACGTCTCACCTGTGACCTTGCCTGACCCGGTAAGTCACCAGCCCGGGGCACTTCCCGCTACCCACCACAGTTTAGTCTCTCTGCCGCAGGTACACACGGACGAATTGTGCGTGGTGCGCGGGCAGCGGATGCGTCTCCGTGCGCATCCCCTGAGGGCAGCGGCCGTCTCAGATTTGTGCCTGGAGGCGCTGCGCCACATCCGGCCCTCGGCTACCCGGCTATACGGCCGTAATTAGCGTCTTGACACTAGGGGATAAGACACTTACATCACGTAAATCCTGGTGATAATTTACCACATCCGGTGGGTAGTGAAGTCTGCGTCTGGACTCTACCGTCAACTGTAGCTACGGAGCTGCCTGGCGCTCTAACACCCTCACCTGTTCCTCGCCGCCCTCCCCTCGCCCTTAGGAGCAGCCACTCGGCGCACCTGGAGGAGGAGGAAGAGGTAGCGGGGAGGCACCGCCGAGGGTGACGGACACCTGCGGCCAGTCCTCCGTGTGGGTATATCCTGAGCCAGATTTTCCCACGGGGTGAGTGAGGTTCCCACGGCCGCCGCTGCCCGCCCCTGCCCTCCTCCTCCCCATCCCCTGCCCACCCCTGCCCTCCTCCTGCCCCAGACCACAAGTGCTGCACTTCCAGCTCCTGGTGCACCTTCACCTCCCTGATTTGTGCCACACCCTTCCTCCCCCGCCCCCCCCCAGTCTTCCTCGACTTTGCTCTGCAGGAATGTCCTGTTTAGCATAAGTGGACCACTTGTCACAGCGTCAGTCCTCTGTACACTGGCGCGCCTGCTTGCCCTCACCCGCTTATTGACCGTGATCAACACTGACACTATCACCAACGTGTCTACTCTCACCAGGACCCCACACTGCTGCTGCTACAGTGTGCACAGTAACGGAGAGGCACCTGGCCTGGTGCAGGGAGAGGTGAGTGCAGGCAGGAAGTAGGCAGCAGGCCTACACTGCCGCCAGCAGGCACCCCCGAACAACCCCACCAGCAGGCAACCCCTGAACAACCCCGCCAGCAGGCACCCCCTGAACAACCCCGCCAGCAGGCACCCCCTGAACAACCCCGCCAGCAGGCACCCCCTGAACAACCCCACCAGCAGGCACCCCCTGAACAACCCCACCAGCAGGCACCCCTGAACAACCCCGCCACTCTTGGCCTAGATGTTGACTGTGAATGAGTGTTCTCTACCTGTCCTGGGAAAGTTGTGTTCCTTTGGTCTCACGTCCGCTCTCCGAGTCGCTCAAGCTCATCCTTGCCCCCCCTCCCCCCCACCCCTCACCCCCTTCCCCAACTCCCCAAACGGACTCTTCCTCACAAGAAACTTGGTGTCGACGGGACACACGCTGCTCCTGCTTGTATCTGGAGTCAAATGGCAGCACAAGACGACCACACTTGATGCCTGACCACAGGCGGGTCCTGGGGGAAGAAGGCGCAGGAGAGAGGGAGGAGAGGAGGCAGGGCAGGAGAGGAGAGCGGACAGAAGAGTAGAAGGAGCAGGGGGTGAGGAGGGAAAGAGGTAGGGAGGGTAGAGAGAGAGAGAGAAGGGGGGGGGGGAGAAGGGAAGTACAAGGAGAGGGCAAGGAAGGAAGCCAGATATAGTGGCGGCCAGACAGCAGTTCCACAACACCTGGGCTTCACTTTACCCACTGTGCTCCTGGTCACTGGCATCCGACACTGGAACATGTCATAGTGCCTCTCACAGTCTGGCCCACACTGGACCAGTCCCACTGTAAACACAAGACAACAGGATAAACAAACAAAAATTGAAATGACAGGGACGATCAGAGAAGGAATGAGGTGGGAAGAGGTGCATCTCCCACCCTGGGAGTGTGGCGTGGTGTAGCGAGGTGTGGTGAAGTGTGGCGTGGTGTAGTGTGGCGTGGTGTGTCGTGTGAAGGGAGGTGGCAGGCCAACTGGTGTGTCCGGCAGGGCGGGGTTGACTTGCTATCATGTGTTGACCAGATATCACGCCCGTGGGAACTCCCGCCCGCAACCCCACACCCACAACCTCACATTAATGATCCCTTTATCAATGGAGCTGGAGACTCCCGACACCTGATCTCACCTGGAGGCAGGTCCTCGCGCCAACACTCTCTTCATACACCAATATTCATTCACCTGCGTGTACTCTCCCTCCCTCCCCCCCTCTTCCTCCCACCATCTCCCTCCTCCTCCTCCTCTCCCTCCCTCCCCCCCCCCCCTTTCTCCCCTCCCACCCCAATGTCTTCACAGATATGGGAATATACGTTAAGACTGTGTTAGAGGAGTGACAGACAAGTGACAACAGCAGACAATAGCCAACAAGTCGACGTAAACAACTCTGCCACAATCTTCTCCCTGTACACCCGTCCCCTCTGGCAGGGCTTGCGGCGCCCCTTGGTTTACCTGTGGTTTACAGGTAATACCTACACGAGAGGGCTTAGCTTAATATATTGTTAAGGCTTTGTATATCTAAGTTACTGTGATAAGTCTCAGCACCAGCATTAAGCCACCAAGACGGTGGTTTCAAGAGTACTGTACACACACACACACACACACACACACACACACACACACACACACACGCACACACACACACACACACCACACACACACACACACACACACACACACGCGAGTGATCACTATTGACTGGTGTACTGTGTACTACAGTCAGCCTCAACAATGTGATAAGTACTACCAGATTATGCAAGTTTAAAGTACACTCACTGTTGTAATAGCTTAGTCCCCCACCTTCCGGGATGACTGTGGCAGAGCTCAGTCCCCCAGGGCACTGTGCTTGCTCCAGTACTCTTTCTCATTCTCATATCGGACATAGACAAGGGAATAAACTACAGTTCCGCATCATCCTTTGCAGATGACACTAGGATTTTTATGAGAGTAGACACTATAGAGGACACAGCAAACCAACCATGTAAATCGGGTCTTTCAGTGGGCCACAAAAAATATGATATTAAATGACGGTAAATTCCAGTTCCTGCGCCGTGGAACAAATGAAAATATAACAACGGAAACTACGTACAAAACGTATTCAAATTATACCATAGAACGTAACAGCAATGTTAAGGATTTGGGTGTAATCAGGCAGAGAACACAATAAAGTAGCCGTGACAACTGCGAGAAAAATGACAGGCTGGATAACAAGAACCTTTCACACTAGAGATGCTGTGCCAGTGATGATTTTTTCAAGACGCTAATGATCAATAGAGTGGAGTACTGCTGCACAATGACAGCCCCTTTCAAACCTGGAGAAACTGCTGACCTAGAGAGCGTGCAGAGATCCTTTACTGCTAGAATCCACTCAATAAATCATCTAAATCATTGGGACCGACTAAAATGCCTAAATCTGTATTCACTTGAGCGCAGGCGGGAGAGATATATTAAATTTACACGTGGAAAATATTAGAGGAGCTGGTCGCAAATTTGCACACAGAAATAACACCACATGAGACCAGAAGGCATGGCAGGATGTGCAGAATACCCCCGTTGAAGAGCAGAGGCGCAACAGGTACTCTGAGAGAGAACTCTATGAACATCAGAGGCCCGAGACTGTTCAACACGCTTCCACTACACATAAGGGGCATAACTGGCCGACCCCTCACAGTGTTCAAGAGAGAGAACTTGACAAACACCTCCAAAGTATACCTGATAAACCAGGTTGCGACTCATACGTCAGGCTGCGAGCAGCCACGTCCAACAACCAGACCAGCAACGAGGCCTGGTCAGAGACCGGGCCACGGGGACCTTGATACCCGGTATCAAGGCAAGGTAAGGGGAGAGGGGGGGGGGGGTGCCACCCCATCACAGCTACTGGGGTAAACAAACCCCCACAATAAACTAGTTAATCGTGTCACTGTTCTTGGAGAAACTACCTAACTTATGTTTATGTTGTAAAATAACAACAACATATTATTTGTGTAACGGTCGAGTTGTTGTTGTTGTCGTGTTTCTCCGGCAAGAAATACAACCTTTATTTCATTGTATTAACTTTTACATACATTACGAAATTGGTTTATTATTTTCTTCAGTTGAGAGAGAGAGATGGGTCGTGAGTTGTGAAGGAGCTTAACACGGGGTGAGATGGCCACTCATAATTAAATTGCCACTCACTCACTCACTCATTATGTGTGAGTGAGTGAGTGAGTGACGGAGTGTGTGTGTGTGTGTGTGTGTGTGTGTGTGTGTGTGTGTGTGTGTGTGTGTGTGTGTGTGTGTGTGTGTGTGTGTGTGTGTGACGTAAGGGAGTGAGCGTGGGAGCGGAGGCGGCCACACCATCTGGCACCGGTGTCTCCTGCCCCCCCCCACACACCCCATCCCTCCCCCCCTCATTACTTCCCCCCCCCTGCTGCTTCCTACACCACAACCTTCCCTCTTCCTCCCCACCCTTTCCTATTTCTCCTTGATGCATCTCTCTTACCCTGGCACCCCTACACTCACTCACTCACACACGCACGCACACACCTTCCGCTATGAGGTACCTGGAGCCTCCATACCTGCCGGTGTCAGGTACCTGGAGCCTCCATACCTGCCGGTGTCAGGTACCTGGAGCCTCCACACCTGCAGGTATGAGGTACCTGGAGTTCGGGAATTATTTTATCCACTCCCGTGTTCTTAGAGCCATACGGTCGTAATGGCTTGGCGCTTTCCCCTGATTCCCCCTCCCTCCCGTGTTCTTGAAGATATCTTCATCGTGCACTCAACGTGTGCCGGTGCACGCTACTCATCACACGGCCCTGCAACTCTTCACCCAACACTTCATATAGTCTATGGCCGCCATATTAAAGAAAAAAAAGCCCGAGTACCTAAGAATGTTGATTGAAAAAGAGGTTTTAAGATGGTTGGCTACTTGCTGTAGAGGTTGTGGAGGCTTCCAGCGTCTCTGCTCCAAGTCTTAGCCTTCTTTATTGGTGGACTCGTCTGGATTAGACTTTTTATGTTCAGGTACACGTATGTGGCCTTCAGGGTCTCTGGCAAGCCCGCCCCCGTGCAGGCCGGCCCCCGTGCAGGCCGGCCCCCGTGCAGGCCGGTCCTCGTGCAGGCCGGCCCCCGTGCAGGCCGGCCCTCGTGCAGGCCGGCCCCCGTGCAGGCCGGTCCCCGTGCAGGCCGGTCCCCGTGCAGGCCGGTCCCCTTGCAGGCCCGCCCCCGTGCAGGCCGGTCCCCGTGCAGGCCGGTCCCCGTGCAGGCCGGTCCCCTTGCAGGCCGGCCCCCGTGCAGGCCGGCCCCCGTGCAGGCCGGCCCCCGTGCAGGCCGGCCCCCGTGCAGGCCGACCCCCGTGCAGGCCGGCCCTCGTGCAGGCCGGCCCCCGTGCAGGCCCGTCCCCGTGCACGCCCGCCCCCGTGCAGGCCGACCCCCGTGCAGGCCGGCCCCCGTGCAGGCCCGCCCCCGTGCAGGCCGGTCCTCGTGCAGGCCGGCCCCCGTGCAGGCCGACCCCCGTGCAGGCCGGCCCTCGTGCAGGCCGACCCCCGTGCAGGCCCGCCCCCGTGCAGGCCCGCCCCCGTGCAGGCCCGCCCCCGTGCAGGCCGACCCCCGTGCAGGCCGGCCCCCGTGCACGCCCGCCCCCGTGCACGCCCGTCCCCGTGCACGCCCGTCCCCGTGCACGCCCGCCCCCGTGCACGCCCGCACCGGGCAAGAGAAAAAGACTAAGAAAACATGAAGAAAAAGGAGAAGGTCGAGAGAGTGGGGAGGGAAAGGAAGGAGAGAGGGGAGGAGGGAGGGGGGGGCAGGAAATGGAACGGTAAGTGAGTGGAGATGGTGGGGGAGGGAGGGAGGGAGGGAGGGAGGGAGGGAGGGAGGGGGTGAGGGAAGGCCCCAGTGCGCAGGTTGGGGGGGGGGGGTGCAGGTTAAGAGGGGAGTTTCTCCTCCAACTTGACCTGACCTTCGACCCTGGCGCCGGGGGTAAACGAGGGGAACCACAGGTGTTGCCGAGTCATGGGAAAGGGTGGGGGCACATGTGGAGTGGGAGAGGCGAGGGGAAGGGGACAGTGTGGGAAAGACAGAGGAAAGGAAGAGTGATCTTCACCCGCCCCGTAGACACGCCAATCTTAAATCCCGCAGGAGTTGAGAAAAAGATAAGTGGGTGAGGGGGAAGAGAAGGGTGAGGGGCGGGAGGGGGGAGAGAGAGAAGGGTGAGGGGCGGGGGGGGGGGAGATGGGTGAGGGGCGGGGGGGGGGGGAGAGGGGTGGGAACCAAGTAGTTTAAAAGCATCTTGGTGTCTCTTAAGAGAACTACCCCACGTCAGCTGACTTACTGCTTCCTCCTCCTGCTCCTGCTTCTCCTGCTCATGATTTATTATTATTATTATAATTTATATTATCTGTGTCATTATTACTTACTAAGAAGGTTAGGTAAGGTCGGTGTTTTCTATGAAGCTTTTCAAGCTTGAAAAGCTTGTTCTGGCTGACACCACACTGTTCTGGCTGACACCACACTGTTCTGGCTGACACCACACTGTTCTGGCTGACACCACACTGTTCTGGCTGACACCACACTGTTCTGGCTGACACCACACTGTTCTGGCTGACACCACACTGTTCTGGCTGACACCACACTGTTCTGGCTGACACCAGTCTGCTCGGATTGACAAGGGAATGGTCTGAGTGGCAGGAGGCCGGCCGTGTCATGTGCTCTACGCCAAGGTGGGTGCAAGACGAGGTCAAAGGTCGTCACAACGGATTAGTCACAAGTCTACAATAGCGTTGGTCTCCGACACGTGAAGATCGCGTGTCGTGTGACCCCTTGATGCGTGACCTTGGCAGTGTCAGGTGACTCACGACCCGTGACCTTGACAGTTTCAGGTGACTCACGACCCGTGACCTTGACAGTTTCAGGTGACTCACGACCCGTGACCTTGACAGTGTGAGGTGACTCACGACCCGTGACCTTGACAGTTTCAGGTGACTCACGACCCGTGACCTTGACAGTTTCAGGTGACTCACGACCCGTGACCTTGACAGTGTGAGGTGACTCACGACCCGTGACCTTGACAGTTTCAGGTGACTCACGACCCGTGACCTTGACAGTGTGAGGTGACTCACGACCCGTGACCTTGACAGTGTGAGGTGACCCACGACCCGTGACCTTGACAGTGTGAGGTGACTCACGACCCGTGACCTTGACAGTGTGAGGTGACCCACGACCCGTGACCTTGACAGTGTGAGGTAACTCACGACCCGTGACCTTGACAGTGTCAGGTGACCCACGACCCGTGACCTTGACAGTGTCAGGTGACTCACGGCCCGTGACCTTGACAGTTTCAGGTGACTCACGACCCGTGACCTTGACAGTGTGAGGTGACTCACGACCCGTGACCTTGACAGTGTGAGGTGACCCACGACCCGTGACCTTGACAGTGTGAGGTGACTCACGACCCGTGACCTTGACAGTGTGAGGTGACTCACGACCCGTGACCTTGACAGCATCCTGTGGTCCACAGGCACTTGGCCCCCTTGTGTCCATCACCACTGCTATATCTTGCTCTCTTATTGTTGAAAATATTACATGTGTGTCAGGAGGAGGCTGACACCTCGGGCGTGTGTGTGTGTCAGGAGGAGACTGACACCTGTGGCGCCGAGTCCTCTCCGTGTTGACACTAGACTCTGACACAGTGTCCGGTGTCACATCCGGACACGCAGCTTTGTCTAAGACCACCACACACACACACACACAGCACTCACCTAGCTCCTGGAGAGTTCTGGGGGCCAGCCACAACAGACGCCTTGCCCTCATTATGTACAGCGTCTGGAGGAGGCGCGTGGGACAACATCTTCACTAATTAATATTGATAAGAGATGTTCAAAGAAATTAAGAGTTCAATATGGCGGCTCGAACCAGTGACCAAGACCACTGTACCACGACATGGGGATAAGTTACACAACCTGGGATTCCACCGAATCCACGAGACGTCTGGAGGCTTCTGCTGAAGACAGTCCAAGTTTTGCATATAACCCCCCCCCCTGCAGGGGAGGTGGGGGTGGTGGGGAGTGGGGGGGTGGGGAGGGGGGAGTTAAGAATAGTGGGGGGGCCGTGTTTATGTTGGTGGGGTGGGGGAGGGAATGAACGGTAGCGGAGTGTGGGAGACACTAGCAAGGACGTTCGCAAAGTGGGAACTGTATGTTGTCTGGCTCCCATGAACCCCTCCCCCCCCCCTCCTACCCTCCCATGGCCTCATGACTGGTGTCCTGGAGGGCACCTCACGACCCCCTCACATCACCTCCACCTTCACTCTCATAGCTGCCATTCCTGACCAGTCGGCGGTCTCTGTGCTCCTCCGGCTCAGCCCCTACCAACCACGCGCTCAGGTTTAACAAGTCATTGTATAACCAGTCATTGAGCACCAGTGCAGGCCGGTAGTTCCCCGCGGACAGGTCAACTGGAGGTAACTTGTTAGTACCTGCACTGGTGTACCTGCTTGATGGAGTTCTGGGAGGAGCTCTACTTCCCAAGCCCGACTTGGAAGTAGAAAAAGGTAGTTAGTGGAAGTAGAAAAAGTAGTTGGTGTTGTGGTTCTCTGTGCTGGCTCCGGGAGTCAGTTCTCTCTTCCTCGTGGTGGGGAGAGATAGTCTTAGCGTCTTCTGGCGCCGGGAGACAGTTGTGTCTCCATGGTGGGGCCGGGAGACAGTTGTGTCTCCATGGTGGGGCCGGGAAAAGTCTTGTATCCCTGGTCGACAAATTAGTGTGACCTTCAAGACCGCTGACGGAGGGCGCGGTGGTCGGCGCCACCAACAACCTCTCCTCCAACAAAGAACGTCGCACTTGGCTCCTATGCGTTACGTAAGGGCCAAAAATCCTCGTAATACACAATGGAAGCGGCTGGCGAAAGTGACCTACTATCCCGTTTTCTGTTTTGGGTCCTCTTGATAGGTTAGGAAGGAGTGTTGTGTTCCAGGAGCCACAATTACGCTGCCCCTCCCCCCCCCCCCTCATCCAGCCACTTGGGCTGGACGGTAGAGCGACGGTCTCGCTTCATGCAGGTCGGCGTTCAATTCCCGACCGTCCAAGTGGTTGGGCGCCATTCCTTCCCCCCGTCCCATCCTAAATCCTTATCCTGACCCCTTCCAAGTGCTATATAGTCGCAATGACTTGGCGCTTTCCCCCTGATAGTTACCTACCCCCCCTCCCTCGCTCTCCTCCCTCAAGTATGTTTGGGACTGGTTGGCTGAGTGGACAGCGCTCTGGGCTCGTGGACCTAAGGACCCGGGTTCGATCCCGGCAGCCGGCGGAAAAACAAATGGGCAAAGTTTCCGTCATCCTGATGCCCCCCTGTTACCTAGCACCAAATAGGTACCTGGGAGTTAGACAGCTGTTACGGGCTGCTTCCTGGGGACGTGTATGTATGTGGAAAAAAATTAGTTAGTAGTTAGTTACAGTTGAGAGGCGGGCCGAAAGAGCAGAGCCCAACCCCTGCAAGCACAACTAGGTGAACACTGAGACAATAAAATATATCTCTATTCCTTATTATATAAAATATAATAAGGAATAGAGTAGTTTAGGCTATTGCTACCCTCCTCCTCCTCCGCCCCCCCCCCCGGCCCTCTATCCCGACACCTAGCTCCTCATCCTCAGTAACACTCCCCCCTCCCCCCCCCCACCCCTTTTCAATCGCTCTTCCCGTTAATACAAAGTACCCGCCATCAGTCACTCATAGTGACACTCACTCCCACCACCGTCACATCACTTCCCCCTCGTGACATCACTCACCCACTGTGATATCACTCTCCCCTCGTGACATCACTCACCCACTGTAATATCACTCTCCCCTCGTGACATCACTCTCCCACCAAGTTCATGACCGCCATGCATAAGCATTTCTTTTTAACGTAATATGAGAGATGCATGGGCCATACTCCGTCCTCATGTGGTGGGTAGGGGTGGCACCCTCCGTAGGTGGCCAGTGGCCAGAGCTGCGCTGCAGGTGTGGAGGGAGCCTCACCCAGGCAGGAGCTCCCCTACAGGTATGGAGGGAGCCTCCCCCAGGTAGGAGCTCCCCTACAGGTGTGGAGGGAGCCTCACCCAGGCAGGAGCTCCCCTACAGGTGTGTAGGGAGCCTCCCCTAGGCAGGAGCTCCCCTACAGGTGTGGAGGGAGCCTCCCCACACCTGTTTACCTCCTCCCACACATTACCGCGAGACTCCCGTTCTTGGTTCCCACGAAGTTGGGAACCGGAAACTGAATATGAGGAACTTGACGAGAAATTATAAAGACTTCATTCATAGGAGTGTGTGTGTGTGTGTGTGTGTGTGTGTGTGTGTGTGTGTGTGTGTGTGTGTGTGTGTGTGTGTGTGTGTGTGTGTGTGTGAGAGCAGGGGGGAGTGAGCGTGTGTGTGTGTGTGTGTGTGTGTGTGTGTGTGTGTGTGTGTGTGTGTGTGTGTGTGTGTGAGAGCAGGGGGGAGTGAGCGTGTGTGTGTGTGTGTGTGTGTGTGTGTGTGTGTGTGTGTGTGTGTGTGTGTGTGTGAGAGCAGGGGGGAGTGAGCGTGTGTGTGTGTGTGTGTGTGTGTGTGTGTGTGTGTGTGTGTGTGTGTGTGTGTGTGTGTGTGTGAGAGCAGGGGGGAGGGAGCGTGTGTGTGTGTGTGTGTGTGTGTGTGTGTGTGTGTGTGTGTGTGTGTGTGTGTGTGTGTGTGTGTGTGTGTGTGTGTGTGTGTGTGTGTGAGAGCAGGGGGGAGGGAGCGTGTGTGTGTGTGTGTGTGTGTGTGTGTGTGTGTGTGTGTGTGTGTGTGTGTGTGTGTGTGTGTGTGTGTGTGTGTGTGTGTGTGTGTGAGAGCAGGGGGGAGGGAGCGTGTGTGTGTGTGTGTGTGTGTGTGTGTGTGTGTGTGTGTGTGTGTGTGTGTGTGTGTGTGTGTGTGTGTGTGTGTGTGTGTGTGAGAGCAGGGGGGAGGGAGCGTGTGTGTGTGTGTGTGTGTGTGTGTGTGTGTGTGTGTGTGTGTGTGTGTGTGTGTGTGTGTGTGTGTGTGTGTGTGTGTGTGTGTGTGTGTGAGAGCAGGGGGGAGGGAGCGTGTGTGTGTGTGTGTGTGTGTGTGTGTGTGTGTGTGTGTGTGTGTGTGTGTGTGTGTGTGTGTGTGTGTGTGTGTGTGTGTGTGAGAGCAGGGGGGAGGGAGCGTGTGTGTGTGTGTGTGAGAGCAGGGGGGAGGGAGCGTGTGTGTGTGTGTGTGAGAGCAGGGGGGAGGGAGCGTGTGTGTGTGTGTGAGAGCAGGGGGGAGGGAGCGTGTGTGTGTGTGTGTGAGAGCAGGGGGAGGGAGCGTGTGTGTGTGTGTGAGAGAGCAGGGGGGGGGGAGCGTGTGTGTGTGTGAGAGAGCAGGGGGGGGGGAGCGTGTGTGTGTGTGAGAGAGCAGGGGGGAGGGAGCGTGTGTGTGTGTGAGAGAGAGCAGGGGGGAGGGAGCGTGTGTGTGTGTGAGAGAGCAGGGGGGGGGGGAGCGTGTGTGTGTGTGAGAGAGCAGGGGGGAGTGAGCGTGTGTGTGTGTGTGAGAGAGCAGGGGGGAGTGAGCGTGTGTGTGTGTGTGAGAGCAGGGGGGAGTGAGCGTGTGTGTGTGTGTGAGAGCAGGGGGGAGTGAGCGTGTGTGTGTGTGTGTGAGAGCAGGGGGGAGGGAGCGTGTGTGTGTGTGTGTGAGAGCAGGGGGGGGGGGAGCGTGTGTGTGTGTGAGAGCAGGGGGGAGGGGGCGTGTGTGTGTGTGTGTGAGAGCAGGGGGGAGGGAGCGTGTGTGTGTGTGAGAGAGCAGGGGGGAGGGAGCGTGTGTGTGTGTGTGTGAGAGCAGGGGGGGGGGAGCGTGTGTGTGTGTGAGAGAGCAGGGGGGAGGGAGCGTGTGTGTGTGTGTGTGAGAGCAGGGGGGGGGGAGCGTGTGTGTGTGTGTGAGAGAGCAGGGGGGAGGGAGCGTGTGTGTGTGTGTGTGAGAGCAGGGGGGGGGGAGCGTGTGTGTGTGTGTGTGAGAGCAGGGGGGAGGGAGCGTGTGTGTGTGTGTGTGAGAGCAGGGGGGAGGGAGCGTGTGTGTGTGTGTGTGAGAGCAGGGGGGAGGGAGCGTGTGTGTGTGTGTGTGAGAGCAGGGGGGAGTGAGCGTGTGTGTGTGTGTGAGAGAGAGCAGGGGGGAGGGAGCGTGTGTGTGTGTGTGAGAGAGAGCAGGGGGGAGGGAGCGTGTGTGTGTGTGTGTGAGAGCAGGGGGGAGGGAGCGTGTGTGTGTGTGTGTGAGAGCAGGGGGGAGGGAGCGTGTGTGTGTGTGTGTGAGAGAGCAGGGGGGAGGGAGCGTGTGTGTGTGTGTGTGAGAGAGCAGGGGGGAGGGAGCGTGTGTGTGTGTGTGTGAGAGCAGGGGGGAGTGAGCGTGTGTGTGTGTGTGAGAGAGAGCAGGGGGGAGGGAGCGTGTGTGTGTGTGTGAGAGCAGGGGGGAGTGAGCGTGTGTGTGTGTGTGAGAGAGAGCAGGGGGGAGGGAGCGTGTGTGTGTGTGTGTGAGAGCAGGGGGGAGTGAGCGTGTGTGTGTGTGAGAGAGCAGGGGGGAGGGAGCGTGTGTGTGTGTGTGTGAGAGAGCAGGGGGAAGCGTGGGCGGCCACCATGAGAAGAACGTTTAGCGAGGGCGGCCACTCTCCCACACTCACAGGCCACACTTAACAATCAACAAAACACTCCATATACTTATTTTATCTGAAAACACCCCAATGGCAGCATCCAACTACAAATCAGCAGACTTGAGGGGATGCTTCTCCCCCCCCCCTCTTACAGGTAAGCCAAACACACACACACACACACACACACACACACATAAACACACACACACGCACACAGTGCTAGGTACTCATGAGTTCCCAGCACGAGACGTGAGGCAGCGGGACGGACAGAACAAGCCAACACTGGCACCAGGTGAGTAATTACCAGGGTAGTATAGCCAAGCTTGACCACGGCGGCGTTGACATCGGCGGTGCCCGTGGCGGTGAGGGGCGGCACGGTGAGGGGCGGCGGGGCCTGTGAGGGTGTCGGCGTCGACGGCTCCAACTCCCACTCACCACTCACCCACTGGTGAGGAGACACTCATTAAACACCTCACACACACACACACACCTCCGCCAACATAGCAACAATCAACATGGAGGCGGTGGCAGTAATACCGGATACAAATGGTAATTATAATTTATATTTGTACAATACACCCGTGTGATACAATGTGTACAAGTGTGTGACGCTACACACGCACGCACACACGCACGCACGCACGCACACACACACGCAGAAATTTTCAGGAACCTGTGTAAAGAATCCTTCAGAACCTTGTATACCACATATGTAAGACCAGTCCTGGAGTATGCGGCCCCAGCATGGAGCCCGTACCTTGTCAAGCAGTCCCCGTGGCGTAATGGTAAAACGTATCATATCCTATTTCAGGGCAGGGTTCGTATCCTGGCCGGGGAGGATTGACTGGGCACCAACCCTTAACTGTAGCCTCTGTTCACCCAGCAGTGAAAGGGTACCTGGTGGTTAAGCGATTTGGCGGGTCGTATTCCGGGGAAAATCAGGATTACGGACCTGCCTGAAACGCTACCCGTGCTGGCGGCTGTACAAGAATATAACAACTCTTGTATATATAAATAAAAACATTAATAAATAAAGCGAAGATGGAAAAGTTCAGAGATATGCCGCTAGACTAGTCCCAGAACTAAGAGGCATGAGTTACGAGGAAAGGCTGCGAGAACTGCACCTCACGTCGCTGAAAGACAGGAGAGCTCGGGGAGACATGATCGCCACATACAAAATTTTCAGAGTAAATGACAGGGTAGACAAGGATGGATTATTTAACACAGGTGGTACACGCTCAAGGGGACACAGGTGGAAGCTGAGTACCCAAATGAGCCACAGAGACATTAGAAAGAACTTTTGCAGTGACAGAGTAGTTAGTAAATGGAATGCACTAGGAAGTGATGTGGTGGTTATCTTGAGGTTATCTTGAGATGATTTCGGGGCTTTTTAGTGTCCCCGCGGCCCGGTCCTCGACCAGGCCTCCACCCCCAGGAAGCAGCCCGTGACAGCTGACTAACACCCAGGTACCTATTTTACTCCTAGGTAACACTTATAACAATACGTATGGAGGCTGACTCCATACACAGCTTGGAGTTATTATAATATAATAATGTGTACACTACACGCAGAATTCACAATTGCGTGATGCATCACGCAATTTGTTCATTATAATGGTGTAGATATAACAGCTCGAAAAGCTCCGAAGTCTGTTCACCAGTAGATTGACGGTTGAGAGGCGGAACCAAAGAGCCAGAGCTCAATCCCCGCAAGCACAACTAGGTGAGTACGCAGATAGACAGACAGACAGAAAGAGAGAGAGAGAGAGAGAGAGAGAGAGAGAGAGAGAGAGAGAGAGAGAGAGAGAGAGAGAGAGAGAGAGAGAGAGAGAGAGAGAGAGAGAGAGAGAGAGAGAGAAGAGAGCGAGAGAAGAGAGGGAGAGAAGAGAGGGAGAGAAGAGAGGGAGAGAAGAGAGGGAGAGAAGAGAGGGAGAGAAGAGAGGGAGAGAGAAGAGAGAAGATGGGTGGGGGTGGGGGGGTAGGAGGGGAGTGGAGAGAGAGAGAGAGAAGCGGAACTAACAGTATAATTGAACAAGGTTTGTCTCCTAACAGCGATGGATTTCTCGAGTGAGCGACGTCCAGGAGCGATAACTGCCGCCGCTCCCCCCCCCCCACCCCTCCCCCACCCCCCATCACCACACTCTCACACTCTCAATCAAGCACCAGGTATCGCAAAACGCTAGCATGCGTCACTGACGATCCCTCCTGATGGTCGCAGGAAATCGGTATCATCCCCCCCCCCACGCCATGAGGGAGTGGTTCCCAAGATGAGTCCCCATCTACGCCCCCCCCCCCTCCAGCCCCCCCCCCCCTCCTGCTGAACCACGTCTTCACATTAAGACGTCCTGGAATGCCGCTTCTCGTGTATTTTTATAGATTTTCCGGAATGACGAAGATATCTGAGATGTGCTTCATGAGGCTGGCGTACCGAGATGTGGCTGGCGTACCTTGGTGTGGCTGGCGTACCTTGGTGTGGCTGGCGTATCGAGGTGTGGCTGGTGTACCGAGCACGTCCTTGTAGTGAGCTCCGAGGGCGACGGCCCCAGGAATTTCAATGCTCACCAGGTAGGTAGTCTGGTCTCCCCCACAACACCCCAGGTAGTCTGGTCTCCCCCACAACACCCTAGGTAGTCTGGTCTCCCCCACAACACCCCAGGTAGTCTGGTCTCCCCCACAACACCCCAGGTAGTCTCGTCTCCCCCACAACACCCCAGGTAGTCTCGTCTCCCCCACAACACCCCAGGTAGTCTGGTCTCCCCCCACAACACCCCAGGTAGTCTCGTCTCCCCCACAACACCCCAGGTAGTCTCGTCTCCCCCACAACACCCCAGGTAGTCTGGTCTCCCCCACAAGACATGACTACAACACCAACACCACCTGGTTGATGGGGTTCTGGGAGTTCTTCTATTACCTTGTGAAAGTTTGGTCCACCAGGCTGTTGCTTGGAGCGGCCCGCAGGCCCACATACCCACCACAGCCCGGCTGATCCGGCACTCCTTTGAATAAACTATCTAGTTTCCTCTTGAAGATGTCCACGGTTGTTCCGGCAATATTTCTTATGCTCGCTGGGAAGGTGTTGAACAGCCGCGGACCTCTGATGTTTATACAGTGTTCTCTGATTGTGCCTATGGCACCTCTGCTCTTCACTGGTTCTATTCTGCATTTTCTTCCATATCGTTCACTCCAGTATGTTGTTATTTTACTGTGTAGATTTGGGACCTGGCCCTCCAGTATTTTCCATGTGTATATTATTTGATATCTCTCTCGTCTCCTTTCTAGTGAGTACATTTGGAGAGCTTTGAGACGATCCCAATAATATAGGTGCTTTATCTCGTCTATGCGTGCCGTATATGTTCTCTGTATTCCCTCTATTTCAGCAATCTCTCCTGCTCTGAAGGAGGAAGTGAATACTGAGCAGTACTCAAGACGGGACAACATAAGTGACTTGAAGAGTACAACCATTGTGATGGGATCCCTGGATTTGAAAGTTCTCGTAATCCATCCTATCATTTTTCTGGCTGACGCGATATTTGCTTGGTTATGCTCCCTAAACGTTGGGTCGTCAGACATTATTATTCCCAAATCATTTACATGCTGTTTTCCTATTATGGGCAGATTCGATTTTGTTTTGTACTCTGTATTATGTTTAAGATCCTCATTTTTCCCGTACCTGAGTATCTGGAATTTATCACTGTTAAACATCATGTTATTTTCTGCTGCCCAGTCGAAAACTTTATTAATATCAGCTTGAAGTTTTTCAATGTCTTCAGCAGAGGTAATTTTCATGCTGATTTTTGTGTCATCTGCAAAGGATGACACGAAGCTGTGACTTGTATTTTTGTCTATATCTGATATGAGAATAAGGAACAGCAGTGGTGCAAGGACTGTACCCTGAGGTACAGAGCCTTTAACTGCGTTTGGACTCGATTTTATATGGTTGACTGTTACTCCCTGTGTTCTGTTCGACAGGAATTTGAGTATCCAGCGTCCTACTGGATACTATCCTACCACCATCATCCTGTTCTAACTACCATACCACCACCACCCTGTACTGAGTACCACACCACCACCACCACCACCCGGTACAGACCACCACACCACCACCACCACCACACCCACCCTTGGCCACGCGTTCAAACATCCCCAACAGCCTTCACGTTCTTTAAATCTTAACAAAACCTCCTCAAACCGTCAGCGGTCGCGAATAGAAGTCGGTAGTGTACAGAAGGAGGGGGGGGGGGGGGGGGGGGAGGGGAGAGGAGAAGGGGGGGGGGTGATACCAGCTGCCAGGGGAGGCTGCAGGAGAATAGAGACCCCTAGGCCTAAATGGTTTAAAAGTCGAGGCAGTGTTCGCACACCTGGTCCCCAGTTACGAGACATTACCCATATATACACACCGGGGATTTAAACTTAGAGGCGGGCGTCTCCGCCCTGACAAGTCGTTACTCGCCGGCCGCCCACCATTCCCCTCCTCCACCACACGCCCGCCGGCCGCCCACTGCACCCACCACCACGGGTGCGTGCACTCACGCAAAAACTAATAAGAAAACTACATGACATATTAAGAGTGACAATGCGTGCGGAGATACTTTCAAGATAATGGGCGGAGGTTGCAGTTGTTGGTGTGAGATGTTTACCTTGTGAGGGTGGAGTGGGGGGGGGTGTGGGTGTGTGTGGGGGGGGGGGAGTGTAAGGGGGTGTGGGTGTGGGGGGGAGGCCCCGCAACACCCACCAGGGGTGCCTCGCGGGGCTTTAAACGCTCCAGTTGTATCATCAGCCAGCCTGATAAGTAGTGTAATTGTTAACTGTTAAGAGTACGAGGCGTGGTGTACCGTTCGGCCTTGTGTGCCAACGTCTACCTCTACTGTCTACCCTCACGGCGGCATCTACCTCTACTGCCAACCCTCATGGCGGCATCTACCTCTACTGCCTACCCTCATAGCGGCATCTACCTCTAGTGCCTACCCTCACGGCGGCATCTACCTCTACTGCCTACCCTCATAGCGGCATCTACCTCTACTGCCTACCCTCACGGTGGCATCTACCTCTACTGCCTACCCTCATAGCGGCATCTACCTCTACTGCCTACCCTCACGGTGGCATCTACCTCTACTGCCTACCCTCACGGCGGCATCTACCTCTACTGCCTACCCTCACGGTGGCATCTACCTCTACTGCCTACCCTCACGGTGGCATCTACCTCTAGTGCCTACCCTCATAGCGGCATCTACCTCTACTGCCAACCCTCACGGCGGCATCTACCTCTACTGCCTACCCTCACGGTGGCATCTACCTCTACTGCCTACCCTCACGGTGGCATCTACCTCTAGTGCCTACCCTCATAGCGGCATCTACCTCTACTGCCAACCCTCACGGCGGCATCTACCTCTACTGCCTACCCTCACGGTGGCATCTACCTCTAGTGCCTACCCTCATAGCGGCATCTACCTCTACTGCCAACCCTCACGGCGGCATCTACCTCTACTGCCTACCCTCACGGCGGCATCTACCTCTACTGCCTACCCTCACGGCGGCATCTACCTCTACTGTCTACCCTCACGGCGGCATCTACCTTTACCGTCACGGCACCTCTGCACCACATGCCACCACCACCAATTCCTTGGTGTCATCTTCCCGCCCTCACATGTGGCCGAGTGATGATGAGGAATGTGAGAATAAGAATCAGCGGGCACGTGGCCCGGGACAGCCAGCCGGTGGGTATAGCGGGCACGTGGCCCCGGGCAGCCAGCCGGTGGGTATAGCGGGCACGTGGCCCCAGACGGTGCGGCCCGCGCCGTATAGAGTTACTCCCAGACGCACACGGACAAAAGGCGCCAAGATTTAAATCCCGCCCCGCCTTTGAGGGAGTAACGGTCGCAGGAGAACACAATAAGGACACCGCCACCCCCCCCCACACACACACCTTGGGCACCCCACATTCCCCCACACACACACATACACCTTGGCCCCCCCATACATCCCCCAACCCCCCACACGCAGCCCTGAGACGCAGTTCTCAATCTCTAGCGAATTATCCTTATGCTCGCGTATAATGCACCCAGGGGTAGGGGAGTGAGTGTAAGATAATCACTGTCCTGTCACAGGTAACTGTCAGTCACTGTCCTGTCACGGGTAACTGTCAGTCACTGTCCTGTCACGGGTAACTGTCAGTCACTGTCCTGTCACGGGTAACTGTCAGTCACTGTCCTGTCACGGGTAACTGTCAGTCACTGTCCTGTCACGGGTAACTGTCAGTCACTGTCCTGTCACGGGTAACTGTCAGTTACTGTCCTGTCACGGGTAACTGTCAGTCACTGTCCTGTCACGGGTAACTGTCAGTTACTGTCCTGTCACGGGTAACTGTCAGTCACTGTCCTGTCACGGGTAACTGTCAGTTACTGTCCTGTCACGGGTAACTGTCAGTCACTGTCCTGTCACGGGTAACTGTCAGTTACTGTCCTGTCACGGGTAACTGTCAGTCCCTGTCCTGTCACGGGTAACTGTCAAGGGAGCCGGTCGGCCGAGCGGACAGCACGCGGGACTTGTGATCCTGTGGTCCTGGGGTCGATCCCAGGTGCCGGCGAGAAACAATGGGCAAAAGTTTCTTTCACCCTATGCCCCTGTTACCTAGCAGTAAAATAGGTACCTGGGTGTTAGTCAGCTGTCACGGGCTGCTTCCTGGGGGGTGGAGGCCTGGTCGAGGACCGGGCCGCGGGGACACTAAAAAGCCCCGAAATCATCTCAAGATAACCTCAAGATAAGATAACTGTCAGTCCCTGTCCTGTCACGGGTAACTGTCAGTTACTGTCCTGTCACGGGTAACTGTCAGTCACTGTCCTGTCACGGGTAACTATCAGTTACTGTCCTGTCACGGGTAACTGTCAGTCACTGTCTTATAACTGGTAACTGTCAGTCACCTTATCACGGGTAGCTACCAGTCACTGTCCTGTCACAGGTAACTACCAGTCACTGTCCTACCACAGGTAACTACCAGTCACTGTCCTCCCACACAGAGGTAACCGGTGGTACCCAACAGTTCAACAGACTGGAGGGTCAGTAATCAATAGGTCTTGGGGCGAGAGAATACAGATAAGGAGCTGCTTGAGCAGGCTCGCCGCCACTCATCGCCTTCCTCATCTCCAACTACCTCCCATTCACCCGCCATTAGTTATGCCAGGAGAATTAGGCAGCGGTGGGCAGGATATGGCGGGCGAGGCGTGCGGCCGCCACTGGCAGCGGGCACGCGCCACTCTGCCCCAACTGTCGCCCGTCCTAACTGCCTTCCGTCTCCTCCTCCTTCCTCTGTGTTACTGTCTCTTCCCTGCGTCACTGTCCTCCCCCTGACCGTCCCACCACACGGAACAAGCTCACCACACTGCAATAGCTGAAACAATATATCTTGGACCAACAGCTCACACTCATGATTTGATAACACCAGCACTGTCCGAGTCTCACACTGGGACCTGGCACCAGGAGCTACACTCCAACTTCACGGACGCTAAACTCATCGTAAAAAGGAAGACTGATGATAATTCATCAAAATTGTAACTCATGCCTGCCACCTACACCTCACCGAGCTCAATCCCCCCTCCCTCTGTTGGTGTTAATAACGCCCTCACAGGCCAGACGTCATCAGTGAATATAATCTAATATTATTAGGGATTTTGTGAGTTTTTTTTTTTTACTGGGATGGTCTAGCCTGAGGCCGGCTTCCATGGTGGTGGTGTGGTCTAGCCTGAGGCCGGCTTCCATGGTGGTGGTGTGGTCTAGCCTGAGGCCGGCTTCCATGGTGGTGGTGTGGTCTAGCCTGAGGCCGGCTTCCATGGTGGTGGTGTGGTCTAGCCTGAGGCCGGCTTCCATGGTGGTGGTGTGGTCTAGCCTGAGGCCGGCTTCCATGGTGGTGGTGTGGTCTAGCCTGAGGCCGGCTTCCATGGTGATGATAGAGCCCGGGGGGGCTCAATTATCAAGTGGATCTCTGATGTTTACATTGTGTTCTCTTAATCCTACTCGTGGCACCCAACATATCATTAGATTTAATTTACACCTGGCGTCAGAGCTCTCACTCAGGTGTGTTGTACCATCACGGCGGAGGTGTCAAGTGCTCCAACACGGGGAGTGAGCACTGTGCTCACTGTGCTCACTGTGCTCACTGTGCTCATCCGACACCACCTTTACGTCCATCGACACTTCTGGGTTTTCTTGGTAGAATGTTGAAGGGTCGTGATTCGCTGATGTCCTATCAGACGGATCACGACCTAACGACTGATGTCCTAACTCTGTGGAGGACTATGCTCTTCTAAGTCGGAACCATTACATCCCGGGGGAGACTCAATACTATTTGCAAGCCTCCGTATAGGCATCTCGTCCCGAGCCACACAACACCGGGGAAATTTGTGCTTGCCGGCCTCAACCAAGTACCGGTGTACCACAACCAACTAGTGCCGTATACAAGTAGCCGGTCAAGAGGAGCTGGAGCCGGTCAAGAGGAGCTGGAGCCGGCCAAGAGGAGCTGGAGCCGGTCAAGAGGAGCTGGAGCCGGTCAAGAGGAGCTGGAGCCGGTCAAGAGGAGCTGGAGCCGGTCAAGAGGAGCTGGAGCCGGTCAAGAGGAGCTGGAGCCGGTCAAGAGGAGCTGGAGCCGGTCAACAATAACCACGGCACCAATATTCAACCACTAAATAACGGGTGAGCGGCGGCGCGCCTCCGCTGGGGTGCGTCGTCGGCCACTCTGCCTTAACTTGTCGCCAATCGCCAAGTGCAGGACGGGCGGCCACCCATAGTAATCCCGGCAACACCCTCACCCTGGGTGCCGACCGTGTGTGGGGGAGCCTGGCATCACAGGTGGGCGCCGCTCCCGCCCACCTGTGATACCACACGTTGTTTCATAACTCACCAGGTTCAATTGGTCGTTATCAACAAGATCCAGGCAGCAAGAGGCGACGTGAGGTGCGTGAACTGCACCTCACGTCGCTGGAAGATAGGAGAGCCCGGGGAGACATGATCACAACCTACAAAATTCTCAGAAGAATTGACAAGGTAGATAAAGATACACTGTTTAACACGGGTGGTACGCGAACAAGGGGACACAGGTGGAAACTGAGTACCCAAATGAGCCACAGGGACGTTAGAAAGAACTTTGTCAGTGTCAGAGTAGTTAACAGGTGGAATGCATTAAGCAGTGATGTGGTGGAGGCTGACTCCATACACAGTTTATAATGTAGATATGATAGAGCCCAGTAGGCTCAGGAATCTGTACACCTGTTGATTGACAGTTGAGAGGCGGGACCAAAGAGCTAATGCTCAACCCCCGCAAGCACAACTAGGTGAGTACACAGGGGTCCTTGCGGCTGACTGGACAGCGCTCTGGGGTCGTAGTCCTAAGGACCCGGGTTCGATGCCCGGCAGAGGCTGAAACAAATGGGCAGTTTCTTTCATCCTGGTGCCCCTGTTCACCTAGCAGTAAATAGGTAGCTGGGACTTAGACAGCTCCTACAGGCTGTTTTCTGGGGATGTGTGCGCGCAAGTGTGTTAGAGAGAAATATATGTAGTAGACATACTAGAGGAAAATAGATTGGTTTGAAAGGCGGGGTCCAAGAGCTAATAGCTCGATTCTGCAGATACAAATAGTAAACACACACACACACACACACACACACACACACACACAGTGATGATATCAACGCCACCTGTTGAGCACACCCGACCCCATTTTCTGTTCCCGGTGGAAGGCTGTGATCTTACTGACACCTGGGTAGTTTCCTTCTTACTATACAATTGTTACTCCTCAGGCGTGATGTGGACGGCACCTTAGTGGACAAGCGTCAGTTCACACAGGGTAATACTGAACTTAAGACTTGTTCCAGCGGGGAACAAGTGCGCCGAGTCGGTGGACACTGTTATCTTGAGATGATTTCGGGGCTTTTAGTATCCCCGCGGCCCGGTCCTCGACCAGGCCTCCACCCCCAGGAAGCAGCCCGTGACAGCTGACTAACACCCTGGTACCTATTTTACTGCTAGGTAACAGGAACATAGGGTGAAAGAAACTCTGCCTATTGTTTCTCTTCACCACTGATTTGTCTACGATATCCAGTCAAGTATTGGTGATTGGACCGACGTGTCCCGGGATGTCCAAGTTAAGATTAGGTTAATTATCAGGGAAAGCGCCAAGCCATTATGATTTTATAGCACTTGGAAGGGGTCAGGATAAGGATTTGGGATGGGACGGGGACAAGGAATGGTGCCCAATTACTTTGGACGGTCGGGGATTGAACGCCGACCTGCATGAAGCGAGACCGCCGCTCTACCATCAAGTTGAATTAAGAAATGGAATTAACGTCCGTCTGCCCTCAAGTTAAGGCTTATTATAGGTGAAGCCTTAGAGGAGGCGAGCCAGCGTGTTGGTGGAGAGTAGAAGTAGTGGTTGATGGGGTTCTGGGAGTTGTTCTACTCTTTTACTCCTGACTTGTGAGAGTTTGGTCCACCAGGCTGTTGCTTGGAGCGGCCCGCAGGCCCACATACCCACCACAGCCCGGTAAGCCCACAGTGTTGTGACACTGTGGAGGACTGGCCCAGGAGTTACTGAGGAAGGCGGACTCGTCGGCTAGAGTACGCAAGATGTCTCCGGGAAGGTACCTTAGGTGTTGTACTCCAGGCGGGAGAGCACCAGTGATTTAAATAGCATTAACATTGTGATGGGATCCCTGTATTTGAATGTTTTCATGATTCATCCTATCATTTCCTGGCCGCCGCTATATTTACTCGGTTATGTTTACTAAATGTTAGGACGGCAGACATCGTAATTCCCAGACCTCTTACGTATTGCTTTCCTTCTATGAATAAGTCTGATGGTGTCCTGTACCCTGTGTTTCGTTTAAGCTCATTTCCACCGCACCTCAGTACTTGGAACTTATCACTGTTAAACATGTGTTATTTTCCATTACCCTATCGAAGACTTTATTAATATCAGCTTGTAGTTTTTCAGTGCCTAATAACAGTAGAAGTTATTTTCATGCTGATTTTTGTATCATCTGCAAAGGATGACACACAGCTGTGTCTAGTGTTTTTATCTATATCAGAGATAAGAATGAGAACGAGAAATGGTGCTAGGACTGTGCCCTGGGGTACAGAGCTTTTCGCTGCACTTGGACTTGATCTGATTTCATTGACTGTTACACTGTGGTGCAGTAAGGGTGATTCAACAGGAACAGAGTAACGAACAATCTATATGTTCAAGAGACAATGTCGGCCTGTCTGTCTGTCTGTCTGTCCAAAATTTTAGGCCAGACGCCTGGGAATATCTTCACCCAACTTTAACACATGAAACATATGGGGTAGGGGAGTGTCATAGGCCAATCGAGATTGGGTCCGAGTGAAATGCTCTACGAAATACTGGCATTTAAAGAGACCATCCCATGCGACTTGCATGAAGTCTGAAATATTGGTTGTATAGCGACTGTTACCACTTGGCACTACCACTTCTAGTTCCTACTCCCACTATCAGTACTATTACTAATGTTAGGCATACAATTGGATTTTTTGAAAGAAATGTAAAGATGAAAGAAATCACACTTAATGAATTGCTGAAGCTGAATATAGTTAGTCCCTGAAGCTGTACCCAGGTCCACCTGGCCTGACATGTTAGGGAAAAACTGAGGCAAACATGACTTGGGGGAATCTTGAGGTTATCTTGAGATGATTTCGGGGCTTTTTTTTTTTTAGTGTCCCCGCGGTCCGGTCCTCGACCAGGCCTCCACCCCCAGGAAGCAGCCCGTGACAGCTGACTAACACCCAGGTACCTATTTTACTGCTTACGGAAAGTAGCAAATATTTAATATCAAGACCCATCATATTCCTTTCTTAAAAGTTGATGGTGGCCTTAGCGGATTGCAACATGGATGAACAACCATCCATGTTGCACGTGGATGAATGAGTTGTGAGGCAGAGGAGAATGAGGCTGCAAACAGCAGCTGGACTCATGAATGAGAGGAGAAATGAGTCTACGGAGGCGGGGACTCATAGTGGTCGTTACAATGAGGAAGAAAATGCCGTATGATGACTATTGCTGACCACAAGTTAGCGACCACCGGTAATATTGACCACAAGTTAGCATACAATCTAAGGTTATGGTGTTGGGTTTAAGGCCTACGAGCCTCTTGGCAGTTATAAAGGAGGCCGCCACAATACATTATTGACCGACCACCAACTACACTTTAGTCCTATGCACTTATAGAGCCACTTTACATCCTGGCTTAAAAGTGAGCTCGGTGGTATACACACTCACACACTTTTAAAGCCAAAAATGTAAAGTTAGATTTAGACTTGTTCATCTAAATCAAGTCTAACAAGTCTAGAATTGTTAGCCTTGATTTAGACTAGATTTAGATTTAGAAGAGTTCACTTGTTTAGTCCAGCCATTTATGGAACATTTGTTTAAGTCGCTACGGAAATAGTTTCTTAATTCTGAATTTGACAACTGTAATGATTTTTAAAATCATTGATAAATATAGGTTCTAAATCTAATTCTAATCTAAATCTAATAATCTAATCTTTGATATACAGTTTATAACTACTGATATTTCACATTATGATATTATTACGGACCTTCTCTTAAGTAAATAATTTACTGTGTTAGTTTAAACTCATTTATACATGTACAAAACCAATATTTATGAATAAAGTCTTGTATTTCCATTTCTATAATAAAACGTCACCATGTCGAGGATAGTGACGCAGTTCAGGCCTGAGGTAAACTTCGTTTAAATGTAAACCAGGATATGGGGTACACCCCTTTGTGTATACCTTCCTCCAGCATATTATTTTGTACTTCATATATACGTATGAAGCTGCGGAGGAGCTGAAGAGTCAGAAATGACAGCAGTCCCCGCGCCAGGCCTTAGGGACGCCTCACAATATAACACACCACTGTGGTAGCCTACTCCAGTATGCTCTGGAGAAGTAATATATACTTCAAGTGTGAGGTGGTGAGCCCGTCCCCTGACGCTGGGTGCAGAGCGCCAGGACACACTCTTTTTAGTTTGAGTGTGTGTGTGTGTGTGTGAGGGGCATGAGGGGGTGCTGGAGCCTGTGGCACCTGGCTCCTGCAGCAGGTACTAGAGAGGTGTTACAGGTTATGCAGGCCAGGTAAAGGCCTTGTTTGTTCAGCTTATAATCATTAGGGCACGTAAACTGGAATGTGTGTATGGTATGGGAGGTACCATAGGGGTATTAGTGTATGGTAGGGGAGGTACCAAGTTATTGGTGCATGGTGGGGTACGTACCATGTTATTAGTGCATAGTAGGGTAGGTACCATGGGAGTATTAGTGCACGGTAGGGTACCTGCTTGCTTGATGGGGTTCTGGGAGTTCTTCTACTCTCCAAGCCCGGCCCGAGGCCTGGCTTGACTTGTGAGAGCTTGGTCAAACTGCCTGTTGCTTGGAGCGGCCCGCACGTACCGTGGGGGTATTAGTGCATGGTAGGGAAGGTACCATAGGAGGCTAGCAAAGTATGGGAGTATTACTGGTCGATATGTTAGGTACCATACATTAGTGGATGGCATGGTAGGTACCATGAGAGACTGGAAAGGTATGAGAGAATTACTGCATGGTAGGGAAGGTACCATAGGAGGCTAGCAAGGTATGGAGGCACTAGTTCATTCTAAGCTAGCTACCATGGGAGCTACTATGGGAGGACAGGAAGGAAAGTCGTGTATGCTCGGAGAGTGAGTTACTTGTAATATCCCATGTGTAGTGACGTCTGAGCTATACCCGCCACTCTCCCACGCCCACAGTCCTCCCACGCCCACAGTTCTCCCACCGGAAAAAGGATGTAAACGGTAAACAATTACAGAATGTTTCTAAGGAGACCATGGCGTCCACACTGGACTCTCAAGACCGGCCGGAGCATCCTGTGTGTGTGTGTGGGGCCCCCACCACCACCTCCGTCCTGCCCACCACACACACACACACACACACACACACACACACACACACACACACACACACACACACACACACACACACACACACACACACTAGCGATTAAGACACTGTCGTGCACCGATTTACTTTGGCACTGTTGAAAAGCAGTGACATATGCTGTTCTATACATATTCTGATGCCAACATATGCTACTTTCCCGACACTCAATGTGCAGCCCCTGCCGTAGGCTGTAGCTCCTGCCGCAGGCTGTAGCTCCTGCCGCAGGCTGTGGGAGTCAACAAGGCCAGTAGAGGAGTACCATCACAGTGATAGACGGGTAAAGACAGGTGTGAGAGGTGACGGGTTGCCTTACCTGGTCCTCCGAGTACTGTAGATGTGAGGCCATGGTGTTGAGGTGGTGGGAAGGTTCCGTCCAGTCCAGTACCATGTCCGTGCCCCCGGGAGACTACACTATCATCACGTTCCTCGCAACACAACACTACGACACTCCACACCCCCGGACACAACACCCAATTCCTCCTCTGAGTTCACTGTAACGCGCTTTCTCACAAAGACGGTGCGATAGTTCACTGGGCGGGTAGAGAAGCTTAGTACACTACTAGTGTGGCGGGTATGGTGGGTGAGGGAAGCGCGGGTTGGTGGCTGACGGAGGAGCAAGACAGGAGCAGCGCCTGCGTGCCACGATACCAGTTCCCAGGGACTGTCACTATCTCCTCCCTCACACAACTGGGTTCCCACCGCGTCTTATCGCGCTCGCCCCGCCCCTCCACACCGTCTCGCTCCGCCCATAGTGCCAAAGCTCAATGCTGATTGGTTGAGGGTGGTCCCTCGGCCTCTGTCACGCCCCGCGTGTGGGTTGGTAACTGGCCGCCAGCCAATAGCGGCCCGCGGTGCGCTAGGCCCCGCCCCCCGGACACCCGCGGGTGACCACTTGCCAGCACCGCTGCGCGCCGCAATAGCCCGTTGAGCTTCAACACCTCCAGAACGCAGTTTCTACGGTTCACATTACCTAACATTTTACCCACTAACTCTATTACAATCCCCACAACACAACCATCACAACCCTACCCTAATGGAGTCAGGAGGCCTGGTCGACGACCGGGCCGCGGGGACGGTAAGCCCCGGAGGCTCCTCACGGTAACCCACACAACCACGACTATAAACACAACTCACCAGACAACCACGACTAACTACACTACCACAACTAACCTGACAACCACGACTACCCAACAACCATACCCTAACCTGTACCTAAGATTACATCCCTCAGAGTACTCCTGCAGACTCAAGTGTGGTCAACCCGCCCTCTCAACCAATACATCACCTGTATTATGTTACCGTAACCAACGTTATAAATGCAACCAATTAAGACAGTAACGGCTCGCAAATATTCACGTTTTCTATGCATCGGACTCGATAGATGGGATGATTGGATTCGTATATTTCTGGTTAGGATAGTTTTTTTTTAAGGGAGTGGCAAATGTAGAGACCGCGTGTCCTCACTTCTTTGTGCCTACAGGGGCGATCATTAGCTCCTGGACCCCGCCTCTCTGTTGTCTAGATGAAAAAGGAATCATTGCATTATTTTTTTTAAAGATATTAATGGCGTTTGCTTCCATGAGCTGCTCCTTCAATTCATTCCACTTCCCCTCAAGATAACCTCCCCACTACTCTCATGCTAAACGACAAGTTCCTAACATCTCTATGACTCGTCTGAGTCTCAAGCTTCCATTTTGCCCTCTTCTTCTACTGTTATTTATCGTGGACATTTCTTTCTTTTCAACTCTGTCAATCCCTCTATGTATTTTATGTCTCTGTCATATCTCCCCAATATCTAGCGTCGTCAGGTTTAGTTCCTTCAGTCTCTCTTCACATACCCCATCCTTCGCAATTCAGAGACGAACCTCGTCACAAACTTATGAACCTTTTCAAGTTTCCTTATGTGGTTTTTAGGTGGCGGCTCCATGATGGGGCGGCATACTATAAAACTGGTCTCACGTAGGTGGTGTATAGTGATCTAAATGTTCCTTATTTAGGTTCCTGAATGATGTTCTAACTTTTGCCAGCGTAGAGTATGCTGCTGCCGTTGTCCTGTTTATATGAGCCTCTGGAGTTAGGTTTGGTGTTAAGTCCATTCCCAGGTCTTTTTCTCTGGTCGTTACAGTGACGAAGTTTCCCGTCGTTGTGTAGTGTCTCTTGTACTCTCCCTTGGTCTCCTGTCACCTGTTACTATTTCCATCATGTTACACGTTTTGTGTTGAACTCCAGCAGCCATGTTCTTAAACTAGCTCCAGTTGGTCTGAAGCCAACTCTGAGGCTAGTTTAGGTCATCCTACACTCCTCATCTGTCACAATTCTTATTTATTTTGCATCAGCTGCAAACATTGACATATAAGACAGCTCCTGTAGATAGGTCATTTGTACTATGAGAAATAGTATTGGTTCCAGCAGCGAGCCTTGAGGCACTCCGCTTGTTACTGTTCGCCTCTCTTACTTCTCCCAGCACCATATGACTCCACTCTGAATTAATAATAATAATATTATTATTAAATATTATTATTATTATTATTATTATTATTGGCCATATTGATTTTTTTGCCCTGATCATGCCAACAAAATCTTATCATAATACTTATCCCTTACACCAAAAAATTATTTTGATGACATGAATTTTCTTCCTTAGACTTTATATATATTGCGTGTTGCTGTGTATCTCTGATGGTTATCTTGAGATGATTTCGGGGCTTAGCGTCCCCGCGGCCCGGTCCTCGACAAGGCCTCCTTCATATTACACACACCCAGGAAGCAACCCGCAGCAGCTGTCTAACTCCCAGGTACCTATTTACTGCTAGGTAACAGGGGCATCAGAGTGAAAGAAACATTTTGCCTATCTGTCTCCGCCTCCACCGGGGATCGAACCCGGAACCTCAGGACTACGAATCCGAAGCGCTGTCCACTCAGCTGTCAGTGATGGGTACCTTTTCACACTGTAGTGTGAAATTTTCTTATGTAAATGTCCGTCTGTCTGTTGATGTTCTTTTGGAAATTTGTGATATTATAAATGAGAGAAGGTGAGAGGTGGAACGGGGTGAGAGGGGAAAGGGGGTAGGAAGGGAAGGGAAAAAGGGAAGGGGGAAGAGACAGATGACCTGGGCACCTCAGGGTAACACCCCCTCCCCCCCCCCCTCCTATATCTAGTATATATAAAATAATGTTCGGTTGCTTGTGTGTCGATATGGCCGAGGACGGCGGCCACACACTTGGGACTAGCCTCACAAAGCTTGGCAGGGTGACTGGTCTTGATTCGGGGATGGTCATAGGTAGGTCGATCCCCATAGAACCCATTTCCAGAAAATGTTAAATTATGCCAATTTTTCAATCTCACTAAATACCAGACTCCATCCTGACTAAGGTTCATCCAGCATATTATTTTCTACGTGATTATATGTTAATCTTGTGTAGCTTATTGAAAAGAGTGTGTATTCAAACGAGCCAATCATGTACCTTCTGAAAGGGAGCAGAACAACAGAAGTACACTTACATCGCATCAGGCTTGGATACCCATGTGCATGGGGAATAGACTTACAGGTTCCGGAAGATGAGAGGAAATGTCAACACTGTAGAGAAATGCCCGACAGATCACTGGAACATTATCTAACACAGTGCACAATTACAAACCCATTAAGATTTCAACTTAGATTCAACAGAGAAGAAGTTGTTAAACTCGTGGGACAAAATCTTACTGAAGCGACCATACGAGTTATAAATACTCATACTCCGCCCAAGTAAAACAGAAACAAGCAATACTTAAGTGGACCAGCCAGAGGCTTAGGGCCCGCGCAGGAATATCCCTGCAAAAAAAGTACCTTCATTGCTCTCTACGCAATGACGTCACTACAGTCTATATTTACACAGGTCGACGCCGTCGGAGGCCAGTGTGAGGATGCTGGACACTCTTGGTCATACTTCCAAAACATCTTTAAGATTAAGAAACAAGACAGGAAGTCCTATCCGGCAGGAGTGCGTGCCCAGACTGGCTCATACTGCAGCTTAAATTCCGCCTCCACCCCCACAACACACAGGTTATACCACCTCCACCCACACAACACACAGGTTATACCACCTCCACCCACACAACACACAGGTTATACCACCTCCACCCACACAACACACAGGTTATACCACCTCCACCCACACAACACACAGGTTATACCACCTCCACCCACACAACACACAGGTTACATCACCTCCACCCACACAACACACAGGTTATACCACCTCCACCCACACAACACACAGGTTACATCACCTCCACCCACACAACACACAGGTTATACCACCTCCACAACACACAGGTTACATCACCTCCACCCACACAACACACAGGTTATACCACCTCCACCCACACAACACACAGGTTACATCACCTCCACCCACACAACACACAGGTTATACCACCTCCACCCACACAACACACAGGTTATACCACCTCCACCCACACAACACACAGGTTATACCACCTCCACCCACACAACACACAGGTTATACCACCTCCACCCACACAACACACAGGTTACATCACCTCCACCCCCACAACACACAGGTTACATCACCTCCACCCCCACAACACACAGGTTATACCACCTCCACCCACACAACACACAGGTTATACCACCTCCACCCACACAACACACAGGTTATACCACCTCCACCCACACAACACACAGGTTATACCACCTCCACCCACACAACACACAGGTTACATCACCTCCACCCACACAACACACAGGTTATACCACCTCCACCCACACAACACACAGGTTATACCACCTCCACCCACACAACACACAGGTTACATCACCTCCACCCACACAACACACAGGTTATACCACCTCCACCCACACAACACACAGGTTATACCACCTCCACCCACACAACACACAGGTTATACCACCTCCACCCACACAACACACAGGTTATACCACCTCCACCCCCACAACACACAGGTTATACCACCTCCATCCACACAACACACAGGTTATACCACCTCCACCCACACAACACACAGGTTATACCACCTCCACCCACACAACACACAGGTTATACCACCTCCACCCACACAACACACAGGTTATACCACCTCCACCCACACAACACACAGGTTATACCACCTCCACCCACACAACACACAGGTTATACCACCTCCACCCACACAACACACAGGTTATACCACCTCCACCCACACAACACACAGGTTATACCACCTCCACCCACACAACACACAGCGTTTGTCTCTTAAGTAATTCAGTACTTTTTGTATTAAGTGTACTTCACGAGTGATACTTGTTCGTCACTTTAAGTGACATCTTGTCACTTGAACATTTGCTTGATTGCTTGTACCCTCGGTGCTGTGATTACCTGTCTGCTTGTCTCCCTACCTTGCACACCTGGGGCCAGATTCACGAAGCAGTTACGCACCCACTTACGAACCTGTACATCTTTTCTCAATCTTTGGCGATTTTGTTTACAATTATTAAACAGTTAATGAGCTCCGAAGCACCAGGAGGCTGTTTATAACAAAAACAGTTGATTGGGAACTTTTCATGCTTGTAAACTGTTTAATAAATATAACCAAAGCCGTCAGAGATTGAGGAAAGATGTACACGTTCTTAAGTACTTTCGTAAGTGCTTCGTGAATCTGGCCCCTGGGCTTGCCTCCCTATCTGGGCTACCTGGGCCTTAGCAATTATCGCTCCGTGAAGGAGCTTCAGCGTTTAGCTGTTCGAGACCTGCTGAATGCTAGCTTACTCTTCACAAGCTTCTCGGGTAAATAGTCACTTAGTTGTGCTGCGGGGATCGAGCTTGGGCTCGTTGGTCCCGCTGCTCAACTGTCAATCAGCTGGTGAGTCAAGTGTTACTCTCAATAAGATACTCGACAGATCTTTCTTGACATGAAGATGCTGGAACACTTGTCGGTACGTAGGTTAAGATGTTGACGGGTGGTGGGACTCCCACCTTGGGTGTTGACGGGTGGTGGGCCTCCCACCCTGGGTGTTGACGGGTGGTGGGCCTCCCACCTTGGGTGTTGACGGGTGGTGGGTCTCCCACCTTGGGTGTTGACGGGTGGTGGGTCTCCCACCCTGGGTGTTGACGGGTGGTGGGCCTCCCACCCTGGGTGTTGACGGGTGGTGGGACTCCCACTCTGGGTGTTGACGGGTGGTGGGCCTCCCACCTTGGGTGTTGACGGGTGGTGGGACTCCCACCTTGGGTGTTGACGGGTGGTGGGACTCCCACCCTGGGTGTTGACGGGTGGTGGGACTCCCACCTTGGGTGTTGACGGGTGGTGGGACTCCCACCCTGGGTGTTGACGGGTGGTGGGACTCCCACCCTGGGTGTTGACGGGTGGTGGGACTCCCACCCTGGGTGTTGACGGGTGGTGGGACTCCCACCCTGGGTGTTGACGGGTGGTGGGACTCCCACCCTGGGGTGAACAGGGGAAGCAGAGGCTTGAGTCAAACCAGAAGTGTCTCACCCTATACTTATTCTATCACTGCCCCCTCACCTCTACCTCTTCCCCACGCTCTCTCACGCCCCCTCATCCCCGACCACATCATTATATACCAGTATGCAACAACCATCCCTCACTACCCCCACTACCACCACCCCCACATCACCACCACCATCACCACCGCCACCACCAACACTGCCATGTGGTGTTATTACTGTGTGCAGGTTTGGGACCAGCACCTCTAATATTTTCCATGTGTAGACCATTATGTATATCTCCCGCCTGCGCTCAAGGGAATACAGACTTAGGATCTTTAGTCGGTCCCAATACTCTAGATGTTTTACTGAGTGGATTCTAGCAGTAAAGGATCTCTGCACGCTCTCCAGGTCAGCAATTTCTCCAGCTTTGAAAGGGGCTGTCATTGTGCAGCAGTACTCCACTCTAGAGAGCACTAGCGTCTTGAAGAGTATCATCATTGGTATAGCATCTCTAGTGTGAAAAGTTCTTATTATCCAACCTGTCATTTTTCTTGCAGTTGTGACGGCTACTTTATTGTGTTCTTTGAAGGTAAGGTCTTCCGACATGAGTACACCCAGATCCTTTACATTGCCTTTTCATTCTGTTATGATTTGACAGAGTTTTGTACGTGGTTTCCGTTTTTATATTTTAATTTTTTTTCCGTAGCGCATTAGCTGGAACTTATCTTCGTTAAATACCATATCATTTTCTGTAACCCATAGAAAGATCTGATTTACATCTGATTGGAGGTTTGCCGTGTCCTCTATGTTGTCTACTCTCACAAAAATCCTAGTGTCATTTGCAAAGGATGATACAGTACTATAGATTGTGTCTTTGTCTATGTCCGGTATGAGGATGAGGAGAAGTACTGGAGCAAGCACAGCACCCTGGGGGACTGTACCGGAGCAAGCACAGTACCATGGAGGACTGAGCTCTTCACGGTGGATGGACCGTATTTTTTTATTTATTGACTATTACACATTGGGTTCTGTTAGCCAAAAAATTGTAGATCCATCTGCCTATTTTTCCGGTAATTCCTTTTGAACGCATTTTGTGTGCAATAACACCATGGTCACATTTGTCGAAGGCTTTTGCGAAATCTGTGTAAATTACATCAGCGTTTTGTCTTCCATGGCATCTAGTGCCATATCATAGTGGTCCAGCAACTGTGACAGGCAAGAGCGCCCTGTTCTGAAACCATGTTGTCCGGGGTTATGGAGATGCTGTGATTCCATGTATCTTGTGATCATACTTCTTAGCCCTCTTTCAAAGAATTTTATCATGTGTGAGGTTAGTGCTATAGGTCTGTAATTTTTTGCCTCTGTCTTATTTCCTCCTTTATGGAGTGGTGCTATCTCTGCTGTTTTTAGTATGTCAGTAACTCCTGATACTGGCAGGATAACTCCAGTATCTAGGCTTTGTCTCCAAGGAATGTGAAGGGCCTGCAATAGTGTTTTTTTTACAGTTCTTGATGAATATAGAGTTCCAAGAAACAGGGCCTGATGCAGAGTGCTTAGGCATACTGTCTATGGCTTCTTCAAATTCCACCCTGGAATGGAATTCCAGGGTGACGTGTGATATATGATTTGATGTTGGCATTACATCAATGAGAATCATCCGCCACCACCATCACCACCACCACCACCATCACCATCACCATCACCATCATCACCACCACCACCACCACCACCACCACCACCACCACCACCACCACCACCACCACCACCGCTCTCTCTACCGTTATCCTCTTGCTTTCCTGGCAGAATGTGCAGCGTCAGCTCTGACTCTCGCCATTCTGTGAAATAGCCAATGATGGTGCTACTGCATCATCGTCCCTCCCTGCATCACCAGACGCAGGTGGAGAGAGAGAGAGAGAGAGAGAGAGAGAGAGAGAGAGAGAGAGAGAGAGAGACACACACACACACACACACACACACACACACACACACACACACACACACACACACACACACACACACACACACACAGGGGCCTCGTAGCCTGGTGGATAGCGCGCAGGATTCGTAATTCTGTGGCGCGGGTTCGATTCCCGCACGAGGCAGAAACAAATGGGCAAAGTTTCTTTCACCCTAAGTGCCCCTGTTACCTAGCAGTAAATAGGTACCTGGGAATTAGTCAGCTGTCACGGGCTGCTTCCTGGGGTGTGTGTGTATGTGTGTGGTGTGTGGGAAAAAAAAAAAAAAAAAAGTAGTTAGTAAACAGTTGATTGACAGTTGAGAGGCGGGCCGAAAGAGCAAAGCTCAACCCCCGCAAAAACACAACTAGTAAACACACACACACACACACACACACACACACACACACACACACACACACACACACACACACACACACACACACACACACACACACATCAATCACATTACTGGCATGTGAACACCTCCGGAGCCCCAGAGCCCAACAAGAGATGTGGTGGAGGCATCCCTCACCATTAACTGGACAATATACAGTCACAAACTGTCCGACATAACTGGCCGACCCTCACAGTGCCCAAGAGAGAACTTGGATAAGCACCTCCAAAGGATACCTGATCAACCAGGCTGTGACTCATACGTCAGGCCACGAGTAGCCGCGTCCAACAGCCTGCTTGACCAGTCCAGCAACCAGGAGACCTGGTCGACGACCGGGCCGTGGGGGCGTTGAGCCCCGAAATCATCGCAAAGTAACCACACATGCTGGACTCCCATCACGGTATTACGTCTCCCACAGTGAGGCAGGGCAGGAGGGTAACAGTGAGGCAGGGCAGGAGGGTGTGAGCGGGGAGGGGCCGGGTGACACATGTGAAGCACACCTGTAAGTGGGAAGGGAGGAGCGGACTGTCCCACTACCAGCAAGGGTGTGACAACCCCCCCCCCCACCCACCTGCACATTGACCACATCACTTACAATACACACATCACGCTGGACCAGCTAATTAGTGGACCAGCTAATCAGTGGACCAGCTGACCAGTGAAACATGGCCACTTTCACATCATTTACACAAGTGTAAATGATGTGAGGGGTAAGGTATGTGCACAGGTACATGTGTAGTACATGAGTGCACATACCGTGGAGGTAGACGGCGTGTACAGGATAACGACACAGAGGGACAACATGTGACATACAGACCTGGCTGACCATGTGCATGCCAGGTGTGTGGGGAGGAGGGCCCCAGGGTGGTGCCCTAGGGGCCGTGAGCGGGGAGGACCCACCACCAGGAGACAGACAGAGACGCCGCCGTCAGCTGTGTGGTGACGGGGGCCCAGAAAGTTGGGTTACAATGACAACACTGTAACGCTGACTTCATAAAGGAGAGCCACCACATCACCACCAACATAGACCACAGCACCACCACCACCACATGCTTGTGTCAACCTTTCATGGCAACTCCTACAATATTTTTAATATAATCCATTATCCAAGAGTTGGAGTACTTATGGCAACTTTTGGTGGTTCCTACAATATATTAGTACTAGCAACAGCATCAACAATAATAGCACCAGTGGTATAAACACTAGCGCCAGTGATATAGACACCAGCACCAGTGGTATAGACACTAGCACCAGTGATATAAACACTAGCGCCAGTGGTATAAACACTAGCACCAGTGGTATAGACACTAGCACCAGTGGTATAAACACTAGCACCAGTGATATAAAGGGAGGCATTAGGAAGATGAAGGAGAGAGAGGCATGTGGAGGGTCGGGCAACAGGTGGGAGAGGCATCAGTGAGGGCCGTGGCGGGGCAGGCGAGACATTGTAAGGGCCACCTGCCCTGCTACCCTCCTCCTGCTCCTGGGAACCCAGCCTCCCCTTCGTTCCCACTTCCGACCCTAGTCCGGACCTGCCCTGCCTTCCCCTGCCCCCCACCTTCCCTGCCCCTGCCCTCTTTCCGTTCTGCCCAACACCACCATTGACAACATCTGCCTCACAACTCAACCTTCGAGTTTTTACTCAAGAATTCATGCATCTTCAATCCTTAAACTTCAAGCACGAAAAATATAAATCACTCTTAATCTGGCTCGCTGAGTCCTGTGTCAATTGCACGAAGTTCTTCGACCTTCCTGCGGGCGTGTCGCCGCTGGAGAACTCCAGGGGAGGCCTGGGCGTGTGTGCAGGAAACTCCTCCCGAGGGAGTCGTGCTGGCGGCGACGCAAGGGAAGCAGCACTAGGGGCAGGGAGGGTAGGCAGGTCCCCTCAGGGGGCGGGTTAAGGAATTCCGACACAGGCAATAACGCCCCTCCCTCGGCTCTCCCCTCTCTCTCTTAAACCCCTCCGTGGGAATCCTACACACACACTCCTGATGCCCAGCACTGATTGCTCTCCCCACTGTGCCACTTCCAATATTTTTCAGAGGAGGTTCCACCTAAAATTTGGCCAGGATCGCTAGGTAAAAGTTGGCGCACTTGGAGAGTGCGGCTCAGGAAGCCTGAGGCACTGTGCTCAGGTGTTGTGCTACGAGGCTTCACTTTAAGAGTGAACGAGAGACACATGTGGTGACTGGAGCGTGTGAAGAGCTTCCGTGGTGGAAGCAGTTGAGGTATTTTAAGCAAGACGGGACAATTATGTACAAGTGGCGAGGGAGGTGTAGCGTGACGGGGAGCGAGGAGGTCCGGGACTCTCCAGGCACAGGGCGTGACACTCTAGGCATAGTGACAGTGTCACAACAGCGGGTCTCCGCAAGTGATCACCAGAGAAGGTGACTCCCGGCCGGACTGCCACAGTACAACAACTCACTAGGACAACTACAGGTAACTACTCTTAACTACACTTATTGCTCAGAGTGCTGGAGGAAGCTGGGAATGTGAGGACCAAACACTATATCATACAAGATAACACCAAGGCTCTGAAGAGTGGCACTGTTTCCTCTGGCCCAGGTCTTTGTTCTACTGTGCTCTTTAAACCGTAGGTCTTCTCACATTATTATTCCAAGGTCTTTGACTCCAGCTTACCTGCTTGACGGAGTGGACGGTGCCCCGGGGCCCTCAACAGTGCCACCGTGACACTGCTCACCCGCTCAGCCCAGGTGGTGAGGTGGCCCTGGGAATCAGGGACACGGTGATGGCGGGGGCGGTGACGGAGGCGGGACATATGGTAGGGGACAAGTGGGGTAATGAGGTGACGGGTCAGGGCGGGACATGAGGGGGAGGAGGGGTGGCGGGGGGGTAGCGAATGTGCAGAAGGGCGTCGTCGGAGGCAGTGTGGGAATCTCGGGCAGGTGGGCTCATAATGCCCCCTCCACACCCCCTCCACCAACGCAAACAACAACATTCCTAGCGAGTTTACTCCAGCATCCCCCCTCTCTCTCCCCCCCCACACATCACCCCCATTGTTGCCCACCAGCCACCCCCTCCCCCCCACCACACTAACATCAGGCGGCCCGGTTAACCAGTGGGGGGCTCATGCATGCCGTGAAGGCTAATCACTGCATCTTCCGTCAGTGTATGAAACAACTTGCTACTGCTCCTTACACAAGGATACACACAATGGGTAAGGGAGTCCCAGACGGACCAAATAGAGAAGGTCACAGTGAGAGGTGTCGAGGTGTAGGCCCGTGACCACCACTACCACCACCAACACTGGCCACTGACAACACTCCTGGATAAATAGTTGTGACCCCAAACCAGGACCACGACTGAGGCAGGTCTGGGTGTCTATCACCAGGTGTAAAGTGTGGAAAGATCAAGTGTTGTGGGTGTGAGAGGAGCCTCGACCCCCTGGGGTAGGCCCACCTCGTCTCCGGTAGCTGCCACACTGCTATTATTGTCTCCCAACTACCCTCCTCTACACCAGCCAATACGAGGCCTTATCTGGGTAATTAGAGACCGTCCATATGGTTGGGTAAGTCTGCGTTCGTCAGGCATTATTACGTCGTGGACCCCGAGACGCAAGGTGAGGGGGGAGGAGGGGGAAGCTCCACGCTGGGGCCGCAGTGTTCCCGGGAATGTGGAATGTGACCTGCAGTATTATGGAGGCAGATGGCGCCAGGTGCCGCGGTCTGCAGGGCTCAGGAATGTCTCCACAGTGGGACGCACGCCTCCACCATCTGGAGGATGGCTGGCGGAGGACACCAGCTGAGAGAGGACACCAGCTGAGGGAGAGGAACAGGGCCTAAGGAAGGAGGACAGGAGCTGAGGAAGGAGGACAACAGCTGAGGACGTGTTAACTAGAGGTGGTGTAAGCGGGAGGACCCACAAGCCATCCCTGAGGGACTACTCCTCCCAAGAGTGGAGGTTACCACAATATTTTTGTTGTATTTTGTTTTATTAACACATTTAGGTACATGTGCATTTGTGCAGCTGCCCTAGACGGAGTACAGGTGGGGTACAGTGTGTCAAAATACTAGCTAAGTGATGCTAAAAGTCCCCATCTCGCAGGATGGTTAGTCATACAGGGCCATAATGTCCAGTAGGCTGCGAGAGTGAATAACGTAATTGCAAAGCTCCAGGTACCTCATGCCAACGGGTGTGAATGGTCTGATAACTGGGCATTGGGTGGTGTAGTGTGCAAGTTACCACAAACTCCTTCACAAAATATCACCCGAGCAATACTAGTTGGATTGAACATCACAAACTTGGAACACTTTAGCAAACCTGAATAGTGACAAGTATGTGGTGACGAGAGGGGGGTTAGGAGGGGAAGAGGGGGGGGGGGGAGCAGGACAAAGGGTGGCGGGCCCTACACCACCTGGTCTTCCCTACCCTACCCTACCCTACCCTTCCTTCCTTCCTTCCTTCCTTGTGCCTCATCCCAACACTGCCCCAGGAGATTGTCCCAAGACACTGTCCCAGGACACTGTCCCAGGACACTGCCCACCAGGACACTACCCACCAGGACACTGCCCACCAGGACACTGCCCACCAGGACACTGCCCACCAGGACACTGCCCACCAGGACACTACCCACCAGGACACTGCCCACCAGGACACTGCCCACCAGGACACTACCCACCAGGACACTGCCCACCAGGACACTGCCCACCAGGACACTACCCACCAGGACACTGCCCACCAGGACACTGCCCACCAGGACACACCACTGATGTTCAGTGGCCAAGTCTTGAGGGCTTCATGGAGCCCCTGAGTTCTTTGGTCACACGGTGAACGGTGTTTTGCCGCTCCTCTTAGCGCCTTATATTAGCCAGGTTGTAGTTCACGCGCGCTAGTTGTCCTTAAGGTAAGTCGAGGCGCTTCAGGGACCTCGGCACGCCGCCTCCTGTGTTGCTGACGAGGCTACGCCTAAGGCTGGTTTTGTTTGATTTATTCACTTATTTAAATGCATTTTGACACGAATTCTTGCGCTGCCAGCCCCCAGTACTGCCTTGGGTCGCAGTACTGGGTCTGCGTCCGTGTGTTGGGGTGGCCGCTTCCTGGACGCTATGGGGTCCGGGTTGTCCTTTTTTTGCAGTGTGCATTGTTTGGACCTCTCGTTTGTTAGTACTTGTTTTTCGGTGCTTTTCAAAGACGTGAAGGCGAGGAGAGCCCCCAGGAGGCGAGGAGAGCCCCCAGGAGGCGAGCAGAGCCCCCCAGGAGGCGAGGAGAGCCCCCAGGAGGCGAGGAGAGCCCCCAGGAGGCGAGGAGAGCCCCCCAGGAGGCGAGGAGAGCCCCCAGGAGGCGAGGAGAGCCCCCCAGGAGGCGAGGAGAGCCCCCCAGGAGGCGAGGAGAGCCCCCCAGGAGGCGAGGAGAGCCCCCCAGGAGGCGAGGAGAGCCCCCAGGAGGCGAGGAGAGCCCCCCCAGGAGGCGAGGAGAGCCCCCCAGGAGGCGAGGAGAGCCCCCCAGGAGGCGAGGAGAGCCCCCCAGGAGGTGAGGAGAGCCCCCCAGGAGGCGAGGAGAGCCCCCAGGAGGCGAGGAGAGCCCCCCAGGAGGCGAGGAGAGCCCCCCAGGAGGCGAGGAGAGCCCCCCAGGAGGCGAGGAGAGCCCCAGGAGGCGAGGAGAGCCCCCAGGAGGCGAGGAGAGCCCCCCAGGAGGCGAGGAGAGCCCCCCAGGAGGCGAGGAGAGCCCCCAGGAGGCGAGGAGAGCCCCCCCAGGAGGCGAGGAGAGCCCCCAGGAGGCGAGGAGAGCCCCCCAGGAGGCGAGGAGAGCCCCCCCAGGAGGCGAGGAGAGCGCCCCCAGGAGGCGAGGAGAGCCCCCAGGAGGCGAGGAGAGCCCCCCAGGAGGCGAGGAGAGCCCCCCAGGAGGCGAGGAGAGCCCCCCAGGAGACGAGGAGAGCCCCCCAGGAGACGAGGAGAGCCCCCCAGGAGACGAGGAGAGCCCCCAGGAGGCGAGGAGAGCCCCCAGGAGGCGAGGAGAGCCCCCCAGGAGGCGAGGAGAGCCCCCCAGGAGGCGAGGAGAGCCCCCCAGGAGGCGAGGAGAGCCCCCCAGGAGGCGAGGAGAGCCCCCCAGGAGGCGAGGAGAGCCCCCCAGGAGGCGAGGAGAGCCCCCCAGGAGGCGAGGAGAGCCCCCCAGGAGGCGAGGAGAGCCCCCCAGGAGGCGAGGAGAGCCCCCAGGAGGCGAGGAGAGCCCCCCAGGAGGCGAGGAGAGCCCCCCAGGAGGCGAGGAGAGCCCCCCAGGAGGCGAGGAGAGCCCCCCAGAAGGCGAGGAGAGCCCCCCAGGAGGCGAGGAGAGCCCCCAGGAAGCGAGGAGAGCCCCCAGGAGGCGAGGAGAGCCCCCAGGAGGCTAGGAGAGCTCCCAGGAGGCGAGGGGAGCCCCAGGAGGCGAGGAGAGCCCCCAGAAGGCGAGGAGAGCCCCCCAGGAGGCGAGGAGAGCCCCCCAGGAGGCGAGGAGAGCCCCCCAGGAGGCGAGGAGAGCCCCCCAGGAGGCGAGGAGAGCCCCCCAGGAGGCGAGGAGAGCCCCCCAGGAGGCGAGGAGAGCCCCCCAGGAGGCGAGGAGAGCCCCCAGGAGGCGAGGAGAGCCCCCAGAAGGCGAGGAGAGCCCCCAGAAGGCGAGGAGAGCCCCCAGAAGGCGAGGAGAGCCCCCAGAAGGCGAGGAGAGCCCCCAGGAGGCGAGGAGAGCCCCCCAGGAGGCGAGGAGAGCCCCCAGGAGGCGAGGAGAGCCCCCAGAAGGCGAGGAGAGCCCCCAGAAGGCGAGGAGAGTCCCCAGAAGGCGAGGAGAGCCCCCCAGGAGGCGAGGAGAGCCCCCAGAAGGTGAGGAGAGCTCCCAGAAGGCGAGGAGAGCCCCCAGAAGGCGAGGAGAGCCCCCAGGAGGCGAGGAGAGCCCCCCAGGAGGCGAGGAGAGCCCCTAGGAGGCGAGGAGAGCCCCCCAGGAGGCGAGGAGAGCCCCCAGAAGGTGAGGAGAGCCCCCAGAAGGCGAGGAGAGCCCCCAGAAGGCGAGGAGAGCCCCCCAGGAGGCGAGGAGAGCCCCCAGGAGGCGAGGAGAGCCCCCAGAAGGCGAGGAGAGCCCCCAGGAGGCGAGGAGAGCCCCCAGAAGGCGAGGAGAGCCCCCAGGAGACGGCGGTCCCAGAAGAGACTGGCCCACGTGTCGCCAGGACCGTGGGAACACCCAGCACCAATATCAACCCCTGACACTACCATGTTGATGTTACTCTCACTCTACTCTCACTCCTCGCACTCACTCTTATACACTCTCCCAACACTCTCACACCACCCACAGTGAATACCATGTTGATTTTGACCATTCTTCTACTCCTGCAGACTGGCCAGCCTTCCCTGGTGACTCAGTTAGGCTGTGTATCAGCGTAGGCCTACAGGCTCACACAGCCATCACAGCCTAGCTGTGGTCCGGTAACTCCAGCAGAGACTTGTGGCCAGTTCTCTCGTGAAAGCTTGGACTGTTGTTGTTGTTCCAGCGAGCATTCTTACACTGGTTGAGAGGAGGTTGGAGAGATGGGCTCGTCCCTATCTACTGCCAATGTGCATGTAGGGAAGGCGTAAGTGGATGATAGGTAAGACCAAGGTGGGTAAGGATGCATTATAGTGAAAGATGAATGCAGGCAGGAAGGAAGGAAGGAAGGAAGGAGGGAAGAGGCGGTAGGGTGTTCAATAGAGGCAGCGCTCGGGATTTGTATGGGGCCCGCCCATTATATACCCTCCCTCCCTCCCTCCCTCCCTAACACCCTTCCCGTGTGAGTGGAACACCTTGAGTGTAGGAATCTCGGGAACGCTGTGGGAATGGCCTGGGAATGTGTAGACGCCACCTGCCGCAGCCCCTCACCAGGGACGGTAGGGTGAGGGCCTTAGTGTTTGACCCCTCCCCCCTCCCCCCTCCCTCCTCTCTCTCTCTCTCTCTCTCTCTCTCTCTCTCTCTCTCTCTCTCTCTCTCTCTCTCTCTCTCTCTCGTGTTACCAAGCTAGAGAGAGAGAGAGAGAGAGAGAGAGAGAGAGAGAGAGAGAGAGAGAGAGAGAGAGAGAGAGAGAGAGAGAGAGAGAGAGAGAGAGAGAGAGAGAGACAGATCTCACACTACTGTCCATCACCCTAACACTGCTGCAGGTCACCTCACGCCACTCAAACAACCAGTTACATAAACTCTTACCTGCAGTTACTGCCAACTCGACCACCGGATCACCGCCTGGAAAAAATATCAAACAAATTTAAATCAACAATTGGTTATATTATATTATATAAGTGTGATTTGTCTGCAATGAGACTGGGAGTTCAGTGGTGTATTTCAGTGGTGTATTTCAGTGGTGTAGTTCAGTGGTGTATTTCAGTGGTGTAGTTCAGTGGTGTATTTCAGTGGTGTAGTTCAGTGGTGTAGCTCTGTGGTGTATTTCAGTGGTGTAGTTCAGTGGTGTAGCTCTGTGGTGTAGTTCAGTGGTGTGGTTCAGTGGTGTAGTTTAGTGGTGTGGTTCAGTGGTATAGTTCAGTGGTGTTGTTCAGTGGTATAGTTCAGTGGTGTGGTTCAGTGGTGTGGTTCAGTGGTGTAGTTCAGTGGTGTAGTTCAGTGGTGTAGTTCAGTGGTGTAGTTAAGTGGTGTAGTTCAGTGGTGTGGTTCAGTGGTGTGATTCAGTGGTGTAGTTTTGTGGTGTAGTTCATTTTTTTTAATTAATACACTAGGTACATCTGCACAAGTGCAGCTACCCTAGACTATATGAAGTGGAGTACAGTGTGTCAAAAAAGCTAACTAGGTGATGCTAAAAAATCCCCATCACACAGGATGGTTAGTCATACAGAGGCATGTGATAGGCAGTCTGCACTGACAGACTCCGGAAGCATTTTGAAGATATCATCAACACAAGAGTGAATAAGGTAGCAGTGGTAATGAAAGTCCCCATCTCGCAGGATGGTTAGTCATACAGGGCCATATATTTAGTAGCCTGCACTGGCAAATTTTGGGTATACTGTGAGGATAGTTCAACCTATTATGAACACAGAGTAAGTCCTGGGACCCTGCCCACCCTAGTTCATGTACGGGACGCGTGGCCAGGGTCGCGTGCCACCCTTCCCACTACCCATGCCACCATACCCAGGGTCGCCTGCCACCCTTCCCACTACCCACGCCACCATAGGCCCTTTGTACTATCCCTTTGGTCTCCTATCACCTAATCCTATTTCCATAACTTTACACTTGCTCGTGTTGAACTCCAGTAGCCATTTGTGTGTGTGTGTGTGTGTGTGTGTGTGTGTGTGTGTGTGTGTGTGTGTGTGTGTGTGTGTGTGTGTGTGTGTGTGTGTGTGTGTGTGTGTGTGTGTTTGTTTGTAGTGTGTGTGTGCGTGTGGTACCACACACCTGAACTCAATCAGCGGCTAACCACACCTGCCACATCTCTGCTCTTCTTCTGGAGACACTGAGGCGCACTTCACCAAGAGGGTTCCTCGCGTCTCAGGAAATGATGTGATCGCCTCCTGTTACAATTGGTGGCCGTGATCAGACGAGGTGTGAGAACGAACGGTCTCCCAGAGGCGCCTTATAGTAGCCTACACCACCACTACCAGTAGCACCACCACTACCTGAACCACCACCACCACCACCAGTAGCACCACCACCACCGCCTGAACCACCACTAGCAGCACCACCAGTAGCACCACCACCACCTTCCTCTCCCATTTATATTTTATGCCCAATCTTCAGCTACCAGCTCCTACCTTCATTACTTGCACTTGCTTGAGTTAAACTCCAGCAGCCACTCGCTGGACCACTTGTGATGCCCTTCACCCACCACGCCGCCTACCAGGAGGGTGAGTGTTGATAACGCTGACCACTCTGCTATCCTTCACCAACCTCAAGCGGCAACTCGGTGTCTAGTGATCGCCTGTGCTCGGGGCTCCCGCCTCTCCTCCACCGCAATTCCTGTGAGTTATGTATCGGGTGTAATAGGAATGTCATATTTCACTTCAATTCTGTCTTGACCACACTAGTCTACACACAGTGCATTCTTCCCGCCAGGGTACCAATTTCAGACCTTAGTCTGCTTCCAACATCGAAGAACAATACTGTATATATATATATATATATATATATATATATATATATATATATATATATATATATATATATATATATATATACTGACTGGTGTTGGTCAGTCTGGTGTTGACAAAGGCTTTAACAGGCCGAAACGTTCACTTTCTTTCATATTTCTCTGTATTTTCCGCATAAAATGATCGGTGTTTTGTGATCGTCAATTGCATATATATATATATATATATATATATATATATATATATATATATATATATATATATATATATATATATATATATATATATATATATATATATATATATATATATATATATGACAATGTCAGACCACGGAGGAAAAATGAAACAGGAATTTCCTTAAGTACTTTCGTATATTAATACATCTTCAGAAGGAGTCTGAAGATGTATTAATATACGAAAGTACTTAAGGAAATTCCTGTTTCATTTTTCCTCCGTGGTCTGACAGTCACATTTTTAATCACGTGTTTATTTTCGTGATATACACACACACACACACATATATATATATATATATATATATATATATATATATATATATATATATATATATATATATATATATATATATATATATATATATATATATATATATATATATATATAAATGCATGTGTATGTATATAAATGTCAGAGAGACTGTTTATTCCAGGTTGAGGGCCAGACGCTTGCGGCTAGTCTTATTAAACTTGGCAAGGATGATGTGTAATTGTATATCAAGTGTCTAAGTATTGTGGGAGTCGACCTCCATGTCCCTCTTTCAGAAGGATCGGCTTCTATTCAGAGTCCCAACGACTCCTATGAAGTAAACAAAGTGGGTTTATTTGTCCCACAGAGTGTTCAAGTAGATGTTGTGGGTGTTAATGCTTCACCGTCAATAACTGTGGTGGGATCCCTGGGTCTGGAGGTTCTCATAATCGATCCCATCTTGGCTGATGCTATGTTTGCTTGGTTATGTTTCAGAAAATATTAGGTTGCTTGACCTCATTATTCCCACATCCTTTACAAGATTTTTTCCCTCTATGAGTACGGATATGGTTGTTTCTTGTGCCCTTTATTTCCTTATGTTCTTCATTTCAAACTCTCACAAGTCAAGCCTGGCCTCGGGCCGGGCTTGGGGAGTAGAAGAACTCCCAGAACCCCATCAACCAGGTATATGTGGGCCTGCGGGCCGCTCCAAGCAACAGCCTGGTGGACCAAACTCTCACAAGTCAAGCCTGGCCTCGGGCCGGGCTTGGGGAGTAGAAGAACTCCCAGAACCCCATCAACCAGGTATATGTGGGCCTGCGGGCCGCTCCAAGCAACAGCCTGGTGGACCAAACTCTCACAAGTCGAGCCTGGCCTCGGGCCGGGCTTGGGGAGTAGAAGAACTCCCAGAACCCCATCAACCAGGTATATGTGGGCCTGCGGGCCGCTCCAAGCAACAGCCTGGTGGACCAAACTCTCACAAGTCGAGCCTGGCCTCGGGCCGGGCTTGGGGAGTAGAAGAACTCCCAGAACCCCATCAACCAGGTATATGTGGGCCTGCGGGCCGCTCCAAGCAACAGCCTGGTGGACCAAACTCTCACAAGTCAAGCCTGGCCTCGGGCCGGGCTTGGGGAGTAGAAGAACTCCCAGAACCCCATCAACCACGTATATGTGGGCCTGCGGGCCGCTCCAAGCAACAGCCTGGTGGACCAAACTCTCACAAGTCAAGCCTGGCCTCGGGCCGGGCTTGGGGAGTAGAAGAACTCCCAGAACCCCATCAACCAGGTATATGTGGGCCTGCGGGCCGCTCCAAGCAACAGCCTGGTGGACCAAACTCTCACAAGTCAAGCCTGGCCTCGGGCCGGGCTTGGGGAGTAGAAGAACTCCCAGAACCCCATCAACCAGGTATATGTGGGCCTGCGGGCCGCTCCAAGCAACAGCCTGGTGGACCAAACTCTCACAAGTCAAGCCTGGCCTCGGGCCGGGCTTGGGGAGTAGAAGAACTCCCAGAACCCCATCAACCAGGTATATGTGGGCCTGCGGGCCGCTCCAAGCAACAGCCTGGTGGACCAAACTCTCACAAGTCAAGCCTGGCCTCGGGCCGGGCTTGGGGAGTAGAAGAACTCCCAGAACCCCATCAACCAGGTATATGTGGGCCTGCGGGCCGCTCCAAGCAACAGCCTGGTGGACCAAACTCTCACAAGTCAAGCCTGGCCTCGGGCCGGGCTTGGGGAGTAGAAGAACTCCCAGAACCCCATCAACCAGGTATATGTGGGCCTGCGGGCCGCTCCAAGCAACAGCCTGGTGGACCAAACTCTCACAAGTCAAGCCTGGCCTCGGGCCGGGCTTGGGGAGTAGAAGAACTCCCAGAACCCCATCAACCAGGTATATGTGGGCCTGCGGGCCGCTCCAAGCAACAGCCTGGTGGACCAAACTCTCACAAGTCAAGCCTGGCCTCGGGCCGGGCTTGGGGAGTAGAAGAACTCCCAGAACCCCATCAACCAGGTATATGTGGGCCTGCGGGCCGCTCCAAGCAACAGCCTGGTGGACCAAACTCTCACAAGTCGAGCCTGGCCTCGGGCCGGGCTTGGGGAGTAGAAGAACTCCCAGAACCCCATCAACCAGGTATATGTGGGCCTGCGGGCCGCTCCAAGCAACAGCCTGGTGGACCAAACTCTCACAAGTCGAGCCTGGCCTCGGGCCGGGCTTGGGGAGTAGAAGAACTCCCAGAACCCCATCAACCAGGTATATGTGGGCCTGCGGGCCGCTCCAAGCAACAGCCTGGTGGACCAAACTCTCACAAGTCAAGCCTGGCCTCGGGCCGGGCTTGGGGAGTAGAAGAACTCCCAGAACCCCATCAACCACGTATATGTGGGCCTGCGGGCCGCTCCAAGCAACAGCCTGGTGGACCAAACTCTCACAAGTCGAGCCTGGCCTCGGGCCGGGCTTGGGGAGTAGAAGAACTCCCAGAACCCCATCAACCAGGTATATGTGGGCCTGCGGGCCGCTCCAAGTAACAGCCTGGTGGACCAAACTCTCACAAGTCGAGCCTGGCCTCGGGCCGGGCTTGGGGAGTAGAAGAACTCCCAGAACCCCATCAACCAGGTATATGTGGGCCTGCGGGCCGCTCCAAGCAACAGCCTGGTGGACCAAACTCTCACAAGTCAAGCCTGGCCTCGGGCCGGGCTTGGGGAGTAGAAGAACTCCCAGAACCCCATCAACCAGGTATATGTGGGCCTGCGGGCCGCTCCAAGCAACAGCCTGGTGGACCAGACTCTCACAAGTCAAGCCTGGCCTCGGGCCGGGCTTGGGGAGTAGAAGAACTCCCAGAACCCCATCAACCAGGTATATGTGGGCCTGCGGGCCGCTCCAAGCAACAGCCTGGTGGACCAAACTCTCACAAGTCAAGCCTGGCCTCGGGCCGGGCTTGGGGAGTAGAAGAACTCCCAGAACCCCATCAACCAGGTATATGTGGGCCTGCGGGCCGCTCCAAGCAACAGCCTGGTGGACCAAACTCTCACAAGTCGAGCCTGGCCTCGGGCCGGGCTTGGGGAGTAGAAGAACTCCCAGAACCCCATCAACCAGGTATATGTGGGCCTGCGGGCCGCTCCAAGCAACAGCCTGGTGGAGCAAACTCTCACAAGTCAAGCCTGGCCTCGGGCCGGGCTTGGGGAGTAGAAGAACTCCCAGAACCCCATCAACCAGGTATATGTGGGCCTGCGGGCCGCTCCAAGCAACAGCCTGGTGGACCAAACTCTCACAAGTCAAGCCTGGCCTCGGGCCGGGCTTGGGGAGTAGAAGAACTCCCAGAACCCCATCAACCAGGTATATGTGGGCCTGCGGGCCGCTCCAAGCAACAGCCTGGTGGACCAAACTCTCACAAGTCAAGCCTGGCCTCGGGGCGGGCTTGGGGAGTAGAAGAACTCCCAGAACCCCATCAACCAGGTATATGTGGGCCTGCGGGCCGCTCCAAGCAACAGCCTGGTGGACCAAACTCTCACAAGTCGAGCCTGGCCTCGGGCCGGGCTTGGGGAGTAGAAGAACTCCCAGAACCCCATCAACCAGGTATATGTGGGCCTGCGGGCCGCTCCAAGCAACAGCCTGGTGGACCAAACTCTCACAAGTCAAGCCTGGCCTCGGGCCGGGCTTGGGGAGTAGAAGAACTCCCAGAACCCCATCAACCAGGTGTATATGTGGGCCTGCGGGCCGCTCCAAGCAACAGCCTGGTGGACCAAACTCTCACAAGTCGAGCCTGGCCTCGGGCCGGGCTTGGGGAGTAGAAGAACTCCCAGAACCCCATCAACCAGGTATATGTGGGCCTGCGGGCCGCTCCAAGCAACAGCCTGGTGGACCAAACTCTCACAAGTCAAGCCTGGCCTCGGGCCGGGCTTGGGGAGTAGAAGAACTCCCAGAACCCCATCAACCAGGTATATGTGGGCCTGCGGGCCGCTCCAAGCAACAGCCTGGTGGACCAAACTCTCACAAGTCAAGCCTGGCCTCGGGCCGGGCTTGGGGAGTAGAAGAACTCCCAGAACCCCATCAACCAGGTATATGTGGGCCTGCGGGCCGCTCCAAGCAACAGCCTGGTGGACCAAACTCTCACAAGTCAAGCCTGGCCTCGGGCCGGGCTTGGGGAGTAGAAGAACTCCCAGAACCCCATCAACCAGGTATATGTGGGCCTGCGGGCCGCTCCAAGCAACAGCCTGGTGGACCAAACTCTCACAAGTCAAGCCTGGCCTCGGGCCGGGCTTGGGGAGTAGAAGAACTCCCAGAACCCCATCAACCAGGTATATGTGGGCCTGCGGGCCGCTCCAAGCAACAGCCTGGTGGACCAAACTCTCACAAGTCAAGCCTGGCCTCGGGCCGGGCTTGGGGAGTAGAAGAACTCTCAGAACCCCATCAACCAGGTATCATTTCTACTATACTTAAGTATCTGCAACTTATCACTGTTAAATGTCATGTTACTTTTAATTGCTCACACGATGATTTTATTGATATCAGCTTTGTAACTTTTCGTTGTCTTCTACAGAAGTAATTTTCATGTTGATTTTTATATCGTCTCAAAAGGATGCCATGAAGCTGTGACTTGTATTTCTCTATCTACATCTGATAAAATTAAGAAAAGGCACAGCAAGAGTTTTGAACAATGCGTGTCTAATTTCTCAATTTTCCTTAGAATCTTTGATGTCGTGGACATGTTTTGCAACTCGCGTTCTTATCCTCATAACCTTACATTTCTCAGACTAAACTTCTATCAGCCATTTTCCTGCCCACGTCTGGAATATGTCAAGGTACCCTTTGTAGAGCATCACCGCCCACCACAGCTATGCTTACAGCCCACCACGCCCACCGCCCACCACAGCTATGCTTACAGCCCACTACGCCCACCGCCCACCACAGCTATGCTAACCGCTCACCACGCCCGCCGCCCACCACCGCCCACCACAGCTATGCTTACAGCCCACCACGCCCACCGCCCACCACAGCTATGCTAACCGCTCACCACGCCCACCGCCCACCACCGCCCACCACAGCTATGCTAACCGCCCACCACGCCCGCCGCCCACCACGCCCACCACAGCTATGCTAACCGCTCACCACGCCCACCACGACTATGCTTACAGCCCACCACGCCCACCACAGCTATGCTAACCGCTCACCACGCCCGCCGCCCACCACCGCCCACCAGAGTACTCACTAAGGTCACCACCAATATCAACAACAATGGCTGACTCTAAATTACTGATTTCCGCGTCGTGGTGAAGTTGTTTACTTTCTCTCCAGCTGAGAGTCCCAGCCAGCCCTGTACCACCACCCAGCCAGCCCTGTACCACCACCCAGCCAGCCCTGTACCACCACCCAGCCAGCCCTGTACCACCACCCAGCCAGCCCTGTACCACCACCCAGCCAGCCCTGTACCACCACCCAGCCAGCCCTGTACCACCACCCAGCCAGCCCTGTACCACCACCCAGCCAGCCCTGTACCACCACCCAGCCAGCCCTGTACCACCACCCGGCCAGCCCTGTACCACCACCCGGCCAGCCCTGTACCACCACCCGGCCAGCCCTGTACCACCACCCGGCCAGCCCTGTACCACCACCCGGCCAGCCCTGTACCACCACCCAGCCAGCCCTGTACCACCACCCAGCCAGCCCTGTACCACCACCCAGCCAGCCCTGTACCACCACCCAGCCAGCCCTGTACCACCACCCAGCCAGCCCTGTACCACCACCCAGCCAGCCCTGTACCACCACCCAGCCAGCCCTGTACCACCACCCAGCCAGCCCTGTACCACCACCCAGCCAGCCCTGTACCACCACCCAGCCAGCCCTGTACCACCACCCAGCCAGCCCTGTACCACCACCCAGCCAGCCCTGTACCACCACCCAGCCAGCCCTGTACCACCACCCAGCCAGCCCTGTACCACCACCCAGCCAGCCCTGTACCACCACCCAGCCAGCCCTGTACCACCACCCAGCCAGCCCTGTACCACCACCCAGCCAGCCCTGTACCACCACCCGGCCAGCCCTGTACCACCACCCGGCCAGCCCTGTACCACCACCCAGCCAGCCCTGTACCACCACCCAGCCAGCCCTGTACCACCACCCAGCCAGCCCTGTACCACCACCCAGCCACCCCTGTACCACCACCCAGCCAGCCCTGTACCACCACCCAGCCAGCCCTGTACCACCACCCAGCCAGCCCTGTACCACCACCCAGCCAGCCCTGTACCACCACCCAGCCAGCCCTGTACCACCACCCAGCCAGCCCTGTACCACCACCCAGCCAGCCCTGTACCACCACCCAGCCAGCCCTGTACCACCACCCAGCCAGCCCTGTACCACCACCCAGCCAGCCCTGTACCACCACCCAGCCAGCCCTGTACCACCACCCAGCCAGCCCTGTACCACCACCCAGCCAGCCCTGTACCACCACCCAGCCAGCCCTGTACCACCACCCAGCCAGCCCTGTACCACCACCCAGCCAGCCCTGTACCACCACCCAGCCAGCCCTGTACCACCACCCAGCCAGCCCTGTACCACCACCCAGCCAGCCCTGTACCACCACCCAGCCAGCCCTGTACCACCACCCAGCCAGCCCTGTACCACCACCCAGCCAGCCCTGTACCACCACCCAGCCAGCCCTGTACCACCACCCAGCCAGCCCTGTACCACCACCCAGCCAGCCCTGTACCACCACCCAGCCAACCCTGTACCACCACCCAGCCAGCCCTGTACCACCACCCGGCCAACCCTGTACCACCACCCAGCCAGCCCTGTACCACCACCCAGCCAGCCCTGTACCACCACCCAGCCAGCCCTGTACCACCACCCAGCCAGCCCTGTACCACCACCCAGCCAGCCCTGTACCACCACCCAGCCAGCCCTGTACCACCACCCAGCCAGCCCTGTACCACCACCCAGCCAACCCTGTACCACCACCCAGCCAGCCCTGTACCACCACCCGGCCAACCCTGTACCACCACCCAGCCAGCCCTGTACCACCACCCGGCCAGCCCTGTACCACCACCCGGCCAGCCCTGTACCACCACCCAGCCAGCCCTGTACCACCACCCAGCCAGCCCTGTACCACCACCCAGCCAGCCCTGTACCACCACCCAGCCAGCCCTGTACCACCACCCAGCCAGCCCTGTACCACCACCCAGCCAGCCCTGTACCACCACCCAGCCAGCCCTGTACCACCACCCAGCCAGCCCTGTACCACCACCCAGCCAGCCCTGTACCACCACCCAGCCAGCCCTGTACCACCACCCAGCCAGCCCTGTACCACCACCCAGCCAGCCCTGTACCACCACCCAGCCAGCCCTGTACCACCACCCAGCCAGCCCTGTACCACCACCCAGCCACCCCTGTACCACCACCGACCAGGTACATGGGAGAGAATGGGGTTATGCGGAAAATGGGATATATACAAGACAGTTAACTGTGAGGGCCGATATGGTGGCAGAGAAGTAATGGTGCCCAATCACTTGCAACATCGCGGATCGACCCGCGACCCTGCAAGACGCGAAGCTGGAACACAAGGCGCTCTCTCATCAGCAGCTTGTCTCGCTGCGACGTTCTCAAGAACATCACTCCATCAACCATCATTCGGTCCTAGGCTGACTTGGCATCTGGTACGTGTTCGCTCAAGAGGAGAGAGAGAGGCGGGGAATCACGTGAAGCAAGTCTACGATGGCTCTGGCACACAGGTGGCTCCTGGTTCATCCTGATACTAATATAACTGAAACTCACTGACTTTGCACTCAGCAAAGTTAAATCTTAATGGATATAATAAGCTCATGAAATAAATTGAGTTTCCCGGGTCACGATGAGTTCGTGTAAGATATCTGTTCTTAGCTCGTGTATGTGTAAAGAGAGAGTGGCCGCGATAGCGATGATTAGAAAGGTGGTGTGAGAGATGGAGTGCCAATAACAGCCATGGGAGAAGGGTAACCTCTCCCACCTGAGTCACGCCCACACGATAACTGGGCAGGTGTGACCGTCTTCACACAAGATGATAACGGGAGGCACATAACTGCTCCTCCTCCTGGCCAGTTATCCCAACACCTCACCACACCGCTACACCCCAACACCGCCTCCGTTAGCAGCCTGCGGCCAGAGGTCAAGCTCAACATCTCATCAAATCTACACCCAAGAAAATGGTGTAGTGTGAGTATTATGAGTTGGTGTGTTGCAGGGAGAGAGGTGGTGTAACACTACACAGTAACACCCGGGGGTCACCAGTCACGTGTGGTCACACATGGACACACTCACGGTCCACCACAGTGTCCACTACTCCACCACAGTAGAAGACAAGGATGGATTATTTAACACGGGAGGTACGCGAACAAGGGGACACAGGCGGAAGCTGAGTACCCACACGAGCCACAGGGACGTTAGAAAGAACTTTTTCAGTGTCAGAGTAGTTAGTAAATGGAATACATTAGGCAGTGATGTGGTGGAGGCTGACTCCATACACAGTTTCAAATGTAGATATGATAGAGCCCAGTAGGCTCAGGAATCTGTACACTAGTTGATTGACGGTTGAGAGGCGGGACCAAAGAGGCAAAGTTCAACCCCCGCAAGCACAACTAGGTGAGTACAGGTGTCGCCACCACTACTACACTCATCTTCGCCAAAATTGAAAAAAAAGATAATAATAATAATCACAGGCCCTAGGTATCATTTGGAGACGGAGCCTAGATAATGGTGTTGTCCCCGACACACTTGAAACAGCGGAGCCCGCGCCCCTCCACCAAGGGGGGGTGTAGTGCACCACACTCCCACAACTACACACCAACAGCACTAACAGCACACAAACAATCATCCATGAAAAAAGTGCTAAGAAGTAAGATAACAAAGCACACAGAGTAACAACGTCTACATAACCCTGAAGAACATGGGTCCAGGGCGCCCCTGCCTCTCACACCTGCTAGTCCACTGTGACATGACCTTACCTGCCGTGGAGGATCTTACTAATTCACTACCTCATTACAGCTGCGGGAGCGCTATTGCAAACTTCGATTAATCTTCTACAAATATTTGACAGAAGATGGTGTGACTTAACGACAAAATCACCGGGAACAAGTCGGAAGGTAGTTTGGTGGTGGCCGAGCGGGGTCGGGGCCTGGAACCACTGAGCCAGACACTAGGGCGGGAAATCGCCCGCCAATCAGCGGCCCCACTTGACCCCACGTGACCGAGGCGAGGTCAGCCCGGGTCGGCGAGGCAGGTGCAGTGGTCCAGCTCTCAGGGAGGTGGTCTTGGCCTCCTCCCCCCCCCAGGTTTATACATCCATCTCAAGCGCAACACAAGGTGGAAGTCTTCAAGAAATAAAATAAACACCTGTCTGCAAGAAGTGCCGGACCAGCCGGGCTGTAGTGAGCCTGCGGGCCGCTCCAAGCAACAGCCTATTTGACCAAGCTCTCAATTCAACTCTGGCTGTGGGTCGGGGTGAGCAGTATAACTCCCAGAACCCCATCGAGGAACAGGCCGCACCCAACACACAAGGTAAGCCAGTAGAGCCTCGCACCTCCCATAACTTCACAATGTAGGTACTGACGCCACCGCGGGTACACAAGAGAATATATTAAAAGATTTGTTACCGTGTAGCAGTAATATGTTCGATGACTGTTGACAACAAACCTTCCTCTTGACGCTGTACTCAGACCCGCAGTACATCGCTAACTTGGTGAAGAACACCATTCCGTTTTCTGTGAAGTGTTCCAGTTGTGGACACATACCGGGGACTCCAGCTCCCAGCCTTCAAACCATGGCTCCACTTTCTGACCTTCGCAGGACACCAGGATGGACTTAGGGTGGGGGGGGGGGGGGTTACACCCTTCGGACGGACAAGCACGGGGTCAAGAGGACCAGAGGCGGGAGAGCAGAGCCAGCACACACACACACACGGGGTCCTCCACGGCGACAGACTGGTGAAACACTGGGTGAAACACCACCCACACATTACTGCCGTGTGAAATCTCTTAAGAGAATTGGCGATGGGTCTTGTGTGAAAAAGGTCCCCCTTGCTTCACTTGGTCGGGAGAGTAGGCCACAACACGCGGAGAGACAGGAGTGCCATTCATGTAGGTACAAGACAGGCGGCACCCTCGGAGTGGACAGGGGGCAGAGAGGGACAGAAGGCTGGTGGCTAGGTGTTTACCTGTCCTGGGTTCTGGGAGTGGAAGCTCAGGATGGATTATGCCAACCTTCAAATCCAATAATTTTCCTTGTTTGGTTACGCTCACTAAACATTAGGTCGTCTGACATTATTCCCAGATCTCTTACCTGTTAATTTCCTTCTGTAAGATCAGATGGTATTTTTTTTAATTTTGTTCTTCATTTTAGCCATAACTAAGTATCTGGAATTTATCACTTAAAAATCATACTTATTGTTGCCCAGACATCTGCTAGCTCATCTTTTACGATTTCGCTAATTTCTTTCTCATCCTCTGTGTTCCGGTTGCAAGTATAGGTCCAATACTGGCGGAGTTTTATATATTTTATGTGAAAAAGTATTTTGGATATTTTTCTCTCTCTTGTATAGCTATCTGTTCCATTTGAATTTCTTCAGTCTGATATGATGGTCTCAGCATCATCTTAAATATTCCAGTTCTTCTTCTTACTTCGTCTACGCTCGCCCTCGAACTTGAGTCTTCATTTTACCTTTCCGTAAAGGGACATAACTCAAGCAGACTCTCTACGTTTCAGCAGTCAGTTGTTCTAGCCCCTGGATAGGCAGTTGCCACGCCGAGTACAGTATGCAAACTGTCTTGAGAAACTCCCACTTAAGATATGTTTGCCAGTTATATTTTTAGTTTAACTCAACCACTCCTCTTATTGTTGAGATTATATTTACTGATTAGCCCTTGGCGCTTGATAACAGGAGTTGGGTGAAGAGGGTGCACTGATGTTGGTGATTTAAGTAAGTGATTTAAGTGATTATGTTGCGAGTGAGTGATTTAAGTAAGGAGTTTCTAAGAATGTAATGTCCCTGATTATTTCTTTATTGTTCGTGAAGAAATGTCACCAATGGCCCTCAGAGGAAGTACACACGTTGACATGATTTGTAGCACCAGGGGGAAGTGCCACCACCGCCGGCACCAGCACCAGGGCAAGTACCAGCAAGTATCTAACACACACTATGTAAACACAACAAAGCCTCAGGGAACAAAAGCTAACACCAGGAGTCGGAGTCACCACTGAACAAAACAAAATACAAGCATCATTGGACTACACTTTTCACAAGCCGAAGTGGAAGGTGATAAAACCCCGAGATTGGCGGTGAATAATGGACACCCCTGGCGAGGCACCCGCCCCCGCCACCGCCACCACTGGCGAGGCTGCAGGAGAAATTGCTGAAATAGAGGGAATACAGAGAACATATACGGCACGCATAGACGCAATAAAGCACCTAAATTATTGGGATCGTCTCAAAGCTCTCCAAATGTACTCGCTAGAAAGATGACGAGAGATCAAATAATATACACATGGAAAATTCTGGAGGGCCAGGTCCCAAATCTACACAGTAATATAACAACGTACTGCAGTGAACGATATGGAAGAAAATGTAGAACAGAACCAGTGAAGAGCAGAGGTGCCATAGGCACAATCAGAGAACACTGTATAAACATCAGAGGTCCGCGGTTGTTCAACGTCCTCCCAGCAAGCATAAGAAATATTGCCGGAACAACCGTAGACATTTTCAAGAGAAAACTATAGTTTTCTTCAAGGAGTGCCGGACCAACCGTGCTGTGATGGGTATGTGGGCCTGCGGGCCGCTCCAAGCAACAGCCTGGTGGACCAAACTCTCACAAGTCAAGCCTGGCCTCGGGCCTGGGAAGTAGTAGAACTCCCAGAACCCCAGCAAGCATGTTAAAGGGTACACTAAGACTGTTTAATCAACATCAGGGGCATCAAGACTGTTCAACATTAATTCTGAACATAAGGAACATTGCTGGCCCACCTCTCGTGCTGCTCAAAGGAGACTGCAAGCAGTTGCGTCTGACAACAGCCTGGTTGATCAAACCACCAACTAGGTAAGAGGCCTGGTCAGTCATGCGGACATTGATCCCTGAAGCCAGTACACGGTCCTCACCGTCCTCATCCAACACCACCCAGGGACCCCCCAGCACCCCCCAGCACCACCCAGCGACCACCCAGCACCACCCAGCACCACCCAGCGACCACCCAGCCCCACCCAGCACCACCCAGCACCACCCAGCGACCACCCAGCACCACCCAGCCCCACCCTGCACCACCCAGCACCACCCAGCGACCACCCAGCGACCACCCAGCACCACCTAGCGACCACCCAGCGCCATAAGCCACACACACACACCCGTCCACTACGCTCATGCGGTCAACAGATTAATTGTTATATCGGAGTTCCCGCGGAAGCAGCCAATGGCGGGCGACGCTGCGGTTCCTCCTCTCATCCACGTCGGAAATGGAAAGATGTGAAAAAACCCATCTGTGAGGAGGAGGAGCTGGGAGCATGGGGGACGAGGCACCCTAACGTGGGACCCGGCCTGGGGGCTCACCGGGCCCACCTCCACACCTTGGCGGACCCGTCTCGGCCACGGCCAAGATCCATTTGCGAAACATGTGCATCTATCCCGAATCAATGTAGCTTTATTAAACTAAACAGTTTCCCAGTTTCGAAACTTTACAAGCAAAGGTTGTTATATACAACCTCGTAGGGCCTCTGAGATCACGAGCTGTTTAATAAATGTAAACAAAGCCGTCCAGGATTGAGGAAAGATGTACAGGTGTCGTAAGCGGCTGTGTGCTTGAAGAGTCCCGGCCCTCGTGCTGGGGAAGACAGTGTTGAAAGCTTCGAGTAGTGGGACGTCGGCAACACAGGCGGACTCCCGGGCAGACACCTGTGTTGAAGGCCAAGCAACACAACACAGCGTTTACACAGTGAGTGAGCACCGATCACCGATCATGTCTCCTGCCATGCGCTAACGGACAGGCTATCAATGCCATGTTATGAAGCAATCGAATAAAAAAAATAGATTGAGAGATTCCCACGAAGAAATGGCGACTATGTGGGATTCTGGGAGGATGAGAGGCAGGGAGGCGCTCAAGGTGCTGGCGGGCCTGTACGCGTGTTTAAGTCTACACCGTAATAAGGAAGTTTCAACCTCTCAAACAGGAGTCTGACAGATTCCAGACGCGAACGTTACTCTCACATTTAGACAAATTTAAGACTCGGACTAAGGCTATGTTTTTAACGTGGACGATGCCAGCCTGCAGCAGCAAGCCTGTTGCTCTTGCCACACCGGTCACGGACAGGTTTCATGGCCGATTTGGTCGTCAATATTACATGACGTTATTAAACTCCAGGAAGCCTTAAACTGGAACCTGGCACAAAAACAAGTGAGGAGCGAGCGTGAGAGGAAGTCCTCAACACGTCCCCCTCACATTACTGCTTCTCACTCACTCACTCACTCACTCACTCACTCACTCACTCACTCACTCACTCACTCCAAGTCAAGGTTACACTCACTGTGTAAACTTAATAATCATCTATTGTGAGACAGTTTGTTTTATTAGTCCTTCACTTGTGTGTGTGTGTCAGTGTTATGACTTCCTTAACTCGGTCACCGACAACACGAGGCTCAGTGAACACCAGTCCCGGCTCCTGCGTTATCTTGAGGTTATCTTGAGTGACTTACTATACACTATGAAGAGTGGCAAGCAAAGTGCCTCTGCACACTCTTTCAGTATCCATGGTGAGATCCCGTCTGGACCGACCTCCCTTTCTCCTAGCACAGTGACCTCACCTTGTTCTATTGTGAAGACCTCCTGGAACCTCTTGTTGAGTTCTTCACACACCTCTCTGTCATTCTCTGTATACCTGTCCTCGCCTGTTCTAAGTTTCAATACCTGTTCTTTCACTGTTGTTTTCCCTCTGATGATGTGTGTGTGTACTCACCTAGTTGTGTTTGCGGGGGTTGAGCTCTGGCTCTTTGGTCAGGAGGTACAGGAAGGGAGGGACAGAGGCAAGTGGGGTGCAAGTGAAAACTGAGTGCAAGGATGGGGGGGGGGCGTGAGACCCTTGACGCGTGCTCGGATATGCACTCTCAACCCCCTCTCACTCACTCTTACCCCCTCTCACTCTTATTATCAATCTTATTATGTGTGTGTGTGTGTGTGTGTGTGTGTGTGTGTGTGTGTGTGTGTGTGTAATTACCTAAGTGTAGTTACAGGATGAGAGCTACGCTCGTGGTGTCCCGTCTTCCCAGCACTCTGTCATATAACGCTTTGAAACTACTGACGGTCTTGGCCTCCTGTGTGTGTGTGTGTGTGTGTGTGTGTGTGTGTGTGTGTGTGTGTGTGTGTGTGTGTGTGTGTGTGTGTGTGTGTGTGTGTGTGTACTCACCTATTTGTGCCTGAAGGATCGAGCATTAGCTCTTGGACCCCCGCCTTCCTAGCTGCCGGTTGTCTAATACACGACTCCTGATCTATTTCCCTATAATATATACTTTAAAGGTTATGACTAGTTTGTTTGGTGTGAAGTGTGCTTGTGGGTGAGTGTGAGGGGTGGGGAAGCGCGTGCTTGTGTGCAGGCGTGCGTGCTTGCAAGCGTGTACATGCATGCATGCGCGTGCTCACCTACATGTGCTTGAAAGTTGGTCATCAGCTCCTGCACACCGCCTCTCGGTCACCAGTAGATTACAATGACTTCTGTCCTGCCTCTCACCACACCTGCTCTAGAGACTATGTAAGGAGTTGGTCTTAATTACCTTCCAGCAGACGGGGAGAGGGGGGAGGGAGGAAGAGAGGGGGAAGGGAGGGAGAGAGGGCGGAGGGACAGGGGAAAGAGATACAGAGCGAGGGAGAGAGAGAGAGATATGGGGGGATAAGAGTGAGAGGGGGTAAGAGTGAGTGAGAGGGGGTTGAGAGTGCATATCCGAGCACGCGTCAAGGGTCTCACGCCCCCCCCCCCCCCCATCCTTGCACTCAGTTTTCACTTGCACCCCACTTGCCTCTGTCCCTCCCTTCCTGTACCTCACATTCCTGCCCCTTACCCACTCACACCCTACCTTCTTCACCCCAACGTCTTCACGACGTGCAGGAAGGGGTGCAGGTGGGCAGGAAGGGGTGCAGGTGGGCAGGAAGGGGTGCAGGTGGGCAGGAAGGGGTGCAGGTGGGCAGGAAGGGGTGCAGATGGGCAGGAAGGGGTGCAGGTGGGCAGGAAGGGGTGCAGGTGGGCAGGAAGGGGTGCAGGTGGGCAGGAAGGGGTGCAGGTGGGCAGGAAGGGGTGCAGGTGGGCAGGAAGGGGTGCAGGTGGGCAGGAAGGGGTGCAGGTGGGCAGGAAGGGGTGCAGGTGGGCAGGAAGGGGTGCAGGTGGGCAGGAACGGGTGCAGGTGGGCAGGAAGGGGTGCAGGTGGGCAGGAAGGGGTGCAGGTGGGCAGGAAGGGGAGCAGGTGGGCAGGAAGGGGTGCAGGTGGGCAGGAAGGGGAGCAGGTGGGCAGGAAGGGGTGCAGGTGGGCAGGAAGGGGTGCAGGTGGGCAGGAAGGGGTGCAGGTGGGCAGGAAGGGGTGCAGGTGGGCAGGAAGGGGGAGAACATAATAATAAAGGTAACTGCAGAAGGCCTATTGCCCCATACGAGGCAGCTCCTGTCTATAACCACCCAATCCCACTCATAGACATGTCCAACCCGCGCTTGAAACAATCGAGGGACCCCACCTCCACCACGTTACGCGGTAATTGGTTCCACAAATCAACCCTGTTACTGATGCTGCGATGCTCCTGGACGCAGGTTCGTATCCTCGTCACGGCCCTTGTGGATTTGTTCATTTGATGCATCACGTTAGTGTGATCTCTGTGTGTAGGACCCCAATACCATGAGCCTCTATCTTTTTAATCAGTCTTTCATGTGGCACTGTATCAAAAGCTTTGCTAAAGTCAAGGTACACAACTTCACAAGCCTTACCACTATCAACTTCCTCCCTCATACTTCCTCATACTTCACCTCCCTCACACTTCACCTCCCTCACACCTGCTCACCCTCACACCCTTCACCCAACCTGTCTCTCGTATAACGTATCGCATTCTGACGTCAAAATCCCCACCGGACAAAATATATTGTGCCATAAACAACTGCGTTTTCTATGCGTAGGTCGCATAGGAAACGATTAGATTACGTTCGGTTCGGCCAATTTAGTACACCAGTTTCTGTCCGTTATGACAGCTGGAGAGGACGGGTTGCTTCAGTCCTCTGCTGCTTCGCACTCTCATACACACTCACACTTCCTGGCTCTCAGGGTGCCTTACTCTCATTCATACGCCTCATTCTCGTACACTCCCCTCACTCTCACTCATGTATAGTCACCCGACACACTCGTGCCAACTACCTATCTACTTACGAAGATGGTCGACAGGTAGTTTGTCAGCCTGCTTGACAAACTATTAACGGTCTACAATGACACACGTTAAACAAACGACAGAAGGATGGTTGTCTGCATTTTCCCTGACTGCCAGAGAGGATTTGATATTGTGTGGCACAAGCGACTCAGACTAGGGAAGCAGGCTGGTCTATTTGGGAAAAGCCGTGATGTTTTATTATTATTATTATTATTATTATTATTATTATTATTATTATTATTATTATTATTTTCTACCACAGACGTGGCCAGACATTTATAATGCTAACCAGCATATATACATTTTCTTCTGTCCTCCATGGACAGGGTGAGAGATCTGTTAAACATATAGTTCAGGGATTTATTGAACACTCAACCACAGAAGGTGATTGTATTGCTTTTAAAATGCTAGACTAAGCTACATACGTAAATACATACACAGATTTACATATGCCCTACATAAAGTGTTCGATGCGTTTTTTACAGTGTCATTAATGTGCATTTATAAAGGTGAAATGTAATTCTGATCAGCTTCCACATATACTTTATACACATACATATACACACACACACACATATACATATATACATACATATATACATATATACACACACACATACATTTGTCTATTTTACTCTGACAGGGAAAGATAGCTGATAGAGAAACTAGTGTACAATTAGCTTCCGAGGCTTAGCGTCCCCGCGTCCCAGTCGTCGACCAGGCCTCCTGGTTGCTGGACTGATCAACCAAGGTTCTAGGGATCACTGGAATACCACAGAGGTGGGTACCAGGATCTCTTCCACAGTGTCAACGACCTGACAGGAGACTGGCTCCTGTCAGACGGACTTAATGACAATGTCAACTTGGACTAGCCTTCTGTTAATACCTTGTAATACATATGTGGCCACACACATGCCCCCCTGCTTCATCCCCCTGCCTCCCAGAGGTCTTCAGCCCTGCCCCCCTGTCCCTAAGGGGGGGGGGGGAGGAGCCAACAAGGACGCGCCTCCCCTGCCTGAGTGTGGGCGGTGCGGATGTGGAGGCCTCCGTCACCTCTAGCTTCGTGACAGACAGTAATGGATGTCTTCCTACAAGATGGTGGCTACACCTGTGCGGTGCGCGGCTCGCCTCCACACACACACACACACACACACACACACACACACACACACACACACACACACACACACACACACACACACAGAGGTAACAGGGCATCAGGGTGAAAGAAACTCTGCTCATTTTTTTTTCGCCGGCGCCGGGAATCGAACTCGGGACTACAGGATCACGCGTACAGCGTGCTGTCCAGTCAGCCACCGGCCACACACACAGAGGGTGTGTGTGTGTGTGTGTGTGTGTGTGTGCGTGCGTGCGTGCGGGTACACGTACACATAGAGGAAGCCAGGGTGGTCTTACCCGTGGTGGCAGCTGCCTGGTCTTCAGCTCAGCGTCAGCATCTGGAAGGAAACATCCCCATTACTCTAAGACATCATTTTCCTCCTGGTGACCTCTGGCACCTTCATGTCAACCTCTCATTCATCAGTCATCTCAGGTGTCTGCCCTGCATGGTGTCTGCAGGGCAGACACTCCTTGGGAGTGTTCTCCACTCCCAGAGAGTGTTCTATATTCTCTACCACGTGAAATGAAATTATGTACTTTCACGTATTTTTTTGTATAAACATACTTGGTACATGTGCCTTCGCTGGCGAACTTTAGGAGAATTATGAGGACGTCCTCAAGAACACGAGAGTAAGTGATGGCGAAGCTGCGGGAGCGTCTTACCTGCAGGTCACAAGGCTCCCGTGACTGGACACTCAGTAGTGTGACGGATCATGACCCCAGTTCCTGCTCCCTGTGTGCGCACCTGGAGTGCTCAGGAGTAGGAGACCCGTCACCTGTAGCCACCTGTCACAGGTAACTCAACCTGATCCTGGCAACCACTGTGGTGCTCTACCTGGTGGAGGTTTTTTGCTCTCCGTATTCACAGGCTTCAGCTTTTAGACTGATGCTTTCAGGGCTTTGGGAGAATGTGATTTCTCTCCTGTTAAACCTGAGTGGAGCATAGAGACTAAACAAGGGAGGCGGGGATACCTAGGTCTATTTCAGCATCATCCTTGTTGCATGCTAATTTTTCTGCAATGTCTATCATGCCGTTATATATTTATATGCAGTTATATTTGTATGAGATAGTTTCCATACAAAATATATGCTTTTTATTCTGTGCACCCTTGAGGTTTCTTTTTTTTTTATTAATACATGAGGTACATGTGCATTAGTGCAGCTACCCTAGACTATATGAAGTGGAGAACAGTGTGTCAAAAAAGCTAACTAGGTGATGCTAAAAAAATCCCCATCACACAGGATGGTTAGTCATACAGAGCATCTCCTGGTGCCCAGTGTGAAACTCTACGGGATGTTCTCAGAACAATACAAGGCTGAGACTATTGCCAGGGCATTACTGGAGTGTCTCCAGGACTGAGGGAGGAGGGAGCCTGAGGGGGGAGGAGGTCCGGGACTGAGGCGGGAGGCTGGGTACAGCAGCCTCCACGGAGCCTTGCTCAGCAACACTCAGGATCCTTATCACATCCGCGTTGAAATCGCCGGAGTGACCGGCCAGGACCGGCGCACTCTACTCCCTCCCTCACTCATTTCTCGTGTAATTGACCAGACCGCAAGTGCTAATACACTAGGGATTTACAGAGCTTCTAAGTGCAGGCAATTATTACCTCTCAAAGCAGACAATCTCCCGGCAATATCAAATTGTCAAAACAGTCTAAAATATTAACGGAAGCCTGCCATAAAACGCCGAGTGGTATTTATCGGCGGTCGTGCCCTGACGAGCGGCGAGCTGGACCAACAAACACTTTCCCACGTGAGAGTTAATGATACATTAGCCAGCCTCAAGCAACCGCATATTTCACGCCTGGCGCTTCATAGACGGGCTGAGGCGCCTTCAACACCGCCCCCCCGCCCGTCCCAACCCTCTCGTCACGCCTCTGTCAAGCTCCCGTCTTCATTTCCGGACACTTGACGATGTCCAGTTCCGCGGGATGGCCATCTGGAGCATCGTGGCAAGTGCCGCGGCTCGTACTGCCATGGTGCCGCGGCTCGTACTGCCATGGTGCCGCTGCTCGTACTCCCATGGTGCCGCGGCTCGTACACCCATGGTGCCGCTGCTCGTACTCCCATGGTGCCGCTACTCGTACTGCCATGGTGCCGCGGCTCGTACTCCCATGGTGCCGCTACTCGTACTCCCATGGTGCCGCTGCTCGTACTCCCATGGTGCCGCTACTCGTACTGCCATGGTGCCGCTGCTCGTACTCCCATGGTGCCGCGGCTCGTACACCCATGGTGCCGCTGCTCGTACTCCCATGGTGCCGCGGCTCGTACTCCCATGGTGCCGCTGCTCGTACTCCCATGGTGCCGCGGCTCGTACTGCCATGGTGCCGCGGCTCGTACTCCCATGGTGCCGCTGCTCGTACTCCCATGGTGCCGCGGCTCGTACTCCCATGGTGCCGCTGCTCGTACTGCCATGGTGCCGCGGCTCGTACTCCCATGGTGCCGCTGCTCGTACTGCCATGGTGCCGCGGCTCGTACTGCCATGGTGCCGCTGCTCGTACTCCCATGGTGCCGCTGCTCGTACTCCCATGGTGCCGCTGCTCGTACTCCCATGGTGCCGCTGCTCGTACTCCCATGGTGCCGCTGCTCGTACTCCCATGGTGCCGCGGCTCGTACTCCCATGGTGCCGCTGCTCGTACTACCATGGTGCCGCGGCTCGTACTCCCATGGTGCCGCTCCTCGTGCTATATCACCTACCTTCCAAGGGGATGCGAGCACCGAGCAATATTCCACTGGAGATGGCACCAGGGCTTTGGTGACGGGTGCGTGTACTCACCTAGCTGTGCTTGCGGGCGTTGAGCTCTGGCTCTTTGGTCCCGCCTCTCAACCGTCAATCAACTGATGTACAGATTCTTGAGCCTACTGGGTTCTGTCATATCTATATTTGAAACTGTGTATGGAGTCAGCCTCCACCACATCACTGCCTAATGCATTCCATTTACTAACTACTCTGACACTGAAAAAGTTCTTTCTAATGTCTCTGTGGCTCATGTGGGTACTCAGCTTCCACCTGTGTCCCATTGTTCGTGTACCACACGTGTTAAATAATTCATCCTTGTCTACCCTGTCAATTCCCCTGATAATTTTGTATATGGTAATCATGTCTCCCCGAGCTCTTCTGTCATCCAGCGACGTGAGATGCAGTTCACGCAGCCTTTCCTCATAACTCATGCCTCTTAATTCTGGGACTAGAACGACACAATACGGTGAGCCTAGTGGCATACCTCTGAACTATTTCCAACTTCGTCTTGTGCTTGACTAGGTACAGGCTCCATGCTGGGGCCGCATACTCCAGGATTGGTCTTACATATGTGGTATACAAAGTTCTGAAGGATTCCTTACACAGGTTCATGAAAGCAGTTCTAATGTTAGCCAGCCTCGCATAGGCCGCTGATGTTAGTCTTTTGATGTGTGCTTCAGGAGACGTGTGTGTGACGTCCAGTGAAGGGTCTCGTTATCCACCCTACCATTGTCCTGGCTCGTTACTATGTTTGCTCCAGCCGTGTTGACCTTGACCGCGAGGCTCAGTCTACTCCATATAACCCGTTGACCAGGGAAAATCACTGGAGCAGGACGCGGATCGAACTAGCGTAGATCCCGGGTAACCCCAGACACGCCTTATTGTGATGTCCTTGTGAAGTTGACTTCTTATCATCCTCCCCAACACTTTTATGATGTGTGACGTCAGTGGGACCGGCCGGTAGGACTTTAATCCCTTGTGAAGTCTGGCGTGTTCAAGGCCCGGGAGATGTCACGTCTCCAGGCTTCTCCTCCACACGACACTGCGCCGCCGTGCTCGGGGCGTTGTCCACTTCACTGTATACAATCAACTCTGGGAATCTGACCCAGAGGCGAGTCTATCATTATTAGAAGGTTGCAAGTGAGGCTTATGTGGTCATTGTGCATGTTTATGTGGGCCGAGCTCAAGAGGTTAGCAGACGCAGGAGGAAGGAGGCAGGTGAGGCCAGCCCATCACACGGGCCAGCTATGACAGTGGTCCACACACACACACACACACACACACACACACACACACACACACACACACACACACACACACACACACACACACACCAAGGAGGAGGAGGAGGAACAGGAAAAGCTTCGGCCAGCTCACCACACAATCCAAAATGAACTTCAATTAAAAAAGACAATTAGAGTCGGCCCTGGGAGCAACACAGGGTGTAACGACCTCCTGGCTGAGAAGAGAGGTATGAGAAGACTCTTCCAAACTAGAGGCTAGATGCTAGATGCTGTAGAGGCGCGGCAGTAGCCCCCACGGGCCTCTACGATAGCCCGCTCCTGCCGTCTCTAATAACTCTGTGGTCGCTCTTCTAGCTTCTTCCCGATGTAGAGAACGACTCAATACGGTGGCAGCCACCGGCGGAACAATACCAGCTGACCACACGGGCGCCATAACTCATCACAGGGGTGTAGTTAACACATACCTGAGCTGTGCCTGCTCAAGCGAAACTCTTAAGAGCGAGGCGTACACCTCTACACCCACCCGACGTTGAGAGTGAACCCCGCCCCATTCTCACGTAAAACTTGCCAACAAAGATGTAATTTGGCAAAATGTGAGCGATACGCGGATTATAGAGGCTGTAGATGGGGGAGAGCTTCTGGACTCTTAAGAGCGGTACACCTGGCAGGTGGGTGTTGGGGCCAGGTGGGTGTTGAGGGCAGGTGGGTGTTGGGGCCAGGTGGGTGTTGAGGGCAGGTGGGTGTTGAGGGCCAGGTGGGTGTTGAGGGCAGGTGGGTGTTGAGGGCCAGGTCGGTGTTGAGGGCCAGGTGGGTGTTGAGGGCAGGTGGGTGTTGGGGCCAGGTGGGTGTTGAGGGCCAGGTGGGTGTTGGGGCCAGGTGGGTGTTGAGGGCCAGGTGGGTGTTGGGGCCAGGTGGGTGTTGAGGGCCAGGTGGGTGTTGGGGCCAGGTGGGTGTTGAGGGCCAGGTGGGTGTTGGAGCCAGGTGGGTGTTGAGGGCAGGTGGGTGTTGAGAGCCAGGTGGGTGTTGAGGGCCAGGTGGGTGTTGGGGCCAGGTGGGTGTTGAGGGCCAGGTGGGTGTTGAGGGCCAGGTGGGTGTTGAGGGCCAGGTGGGTGTTGAGGGCCAGGTGGGTGTTGAGGGCAGGTGGGTGTTGAGGGCCAGGTGGGTGTTGAGGGCCAGGTGGGTGTTGAGGGCCAGGTGGGTGTTGAGGGCCAGGTGGGTGTTGAGGGTCAGGTGGGTGTTGAGGGCCAGGTGGGTGTTGAGGGTCAGGTGGGTGTTGAGGGTCAGGTGGGTGTTGAGGGGCTGGTGGGTGTTGAGGGCAGGTGGGTGTTGAGGGCCAGGTGGGTGTTGAGGGCCAGGTGGGTGTTGAGGGCCAGGTGGGTGTTGAGGGCCAGGTGGGTGTTGAGGGCCAGGTGGGTGTTGAGGGCCAGGTGGGTGTTGAGGGCCAGGTGGGTGTTGAGGGTCAGGTGGGTGTTGAGGGCCAGGTGGGTGTTGAGGGTCAGGTGGGTGTTGAGGGTCAGGTGGGTGTTGAGGGGCTGGTGGGTGTTGAGGGCCAGGTGGGTGTTGAGGGTCAGGTGGGTGTTGAGGGCCAGGTGGGTGTTGAGGGCCAGGTGGGTGTTGAGGGCCAGGTGGGTGTTGAGGGCCAGGTGGGTGTTGAGGGCCAGGTGGGTGTTGAGGGCCAGGTGGGTGTTGAGGGCCAGGTGGGTGTTGAGGGGCTGGTGGGTGTTGAGGGCCAGGTGGGTGTTGAGGGCCAGGTGGGTGTTGAGGGCCAGGTGGACAAACACTAATGGTGTGTCACATGAAAGACACATTAGGGGGGTCGAGGCTGGTGGTACTGGGGGACACCAACCTGGGGTCAGGACCTGAGTATTTGTCAACAACACAGGTGAACTTAGAGACAAAAATATACAGCTTCCTGCAAGAAGTGTCGGACCAACCGGGTTGTAGTGGGCCTGCGGGCCGCTCCAAGCAACAGCCTGGTGGACCAAGTTATCACATGTCAAGCCTGACCGCAATTCTACCTTGGAGAGTAGAAGAACTCCCATAATCCACTCTGGGTACATGGGATTAGTACACACGAAGTCACGTCCGCTTGGGGACCGTTGTAGGTGAAGTGTCCTGCGGCACTCTCCTGGCACCTCTCTTGTTTATAATGTATACACACACACCTGTACACACCTGTACACACCTGTACACACCTGTACACACCACTAAACACCAACATCTGCTAACTTACGCACACACAAATGGAGCGGTAAATAAATTCGGAAGACTCTAAATTGCTACAAGACGGTTTGCAGATTTTCTTTTTTTAAATGGACAATGGATTGGGTGATGTAATGCCGTTTAATACTGACAACGGTAGAAATATAAGCTGGCGGATATACCTGTTGTCTATGGTAATACCTGTTGTCAGTCATAATTGCATTTCACCTTTCAAAACGCACATTAATGACACTTTGTAAAAGAGACACCTCGAACACTGTTCATGGAGGACAGACGTAAGTCTATGAAATTATGTTTGTATTTTAAGCTAAATTAGCATTTTCAAAACACTCCAATCACCTTTTGTGGTTGTTCAATAAATCACTGAACTTTAGCATTGATGATAAGCATTATAATGAACTTTATAATGCTAATGAATATTATATCGCATTATATCTTTATAATGTTAATGACCTTTATAATGAGATCTGTTTAACAGATCTCTAACCCTGTCCATGGAGGAGAGAAGAAAATGTATATATGCTGGTTAGCATTGTAAATGTCTGGCCACGTCTGTGGTAGAGAGAGAGAGAGAGAGAGAGAGAGAGAGAGAGAGAGAGAGAGAGAGAGAGAGAGAGAGAGAGAGTGAGAGTGAGAAGAAAAACACTCTCCGGCGCTCAATAATCCTTGTAAGACAATTGCAATACCCACATCCGCAGCCCCCCACTTACACACACCACTGTGGCTCTCAACCACCACAGCACTACCACCTCCCTCACACTCAACACTCTGGCTATTACCCCCCCAACCTCCGGATGTAAGGAGGGACATAGGCAGCTCCTCACGCTACCGCACAAAGACACCGCCAAGGAGAAGGGCTCCGCGGGACAAAGACACTATATTGTAATTAGATGCGTCTCTAAACGTCTGAAAGCTTGAGGGGTTTCCATTGGTGGTTCGGGGGGGGGGGGGCACCAAGTGGTCTTCAGAGGCTGCGGTTCTCAGAGCAGACCTGCTGTGTCGGCTGCTCTAGTGTGGTTATGGTCGCTCTGCTCACCCCACCACACCCACATCAACTATTATTCCCGTATTACTCAAGTACAGACAAATGTAACGCCAGTCAACGGTGTAATACAGTAGTCTGAACCTCCAGTGAGTAATCACCATCTTTGTGAGTAATCCAGTAGGCTGAACCTCCAGTCTATCACCATCTTTGTGAGTAATCCAGTAGGCTGAACCTCCAGTCTATCACCATCTTTGTGAGTAATCCAGTAGGCTGAACCTCCAGTCTATCACCATCTTTGTGAGTAATCTAGTAGCCTGAACGTCCAGTCTATCACCATCTGTGTGAGTAATCCAGTAGCCTGAACGTCCAGTCTATCACCATCTGTGTGAGTAATCCAGTAGCCTGAACGTCTAGTCTATCACCATCTGTGTGAGCAATCCAGTAGCCTGAACGTCCAGTCTATCACCATCTGTGTGAGTAATCCAGTAGCCTGAACGTCCAGTCTATCACCATCTCTGCCTCACGGACATCTCTTAATCTCTACAGGAGGTTATCACAGGAGCAGAAGGCTTGTCTTTGTCAGCAAGCTTCCACCTATCCCTTCCCACAGCTCATCTTAAACCTTGCCCTACTAGTCGTCTCTGGGACTCGACCCGCCAATCGATTTACAACCAGGTCCTAACAGTTAAGGATTGGTTCCCAGTGAGCCCTCCCTGCCCAGAGCTCGAACTCAGCCGAAATAGCAGGCGAGGTGCAGGGCCAGTGTGGTACCACTGCGCTGCACGGACATACTGTATCAGTGACATAATTCTGGGTTTAACTTGGGTGGCCCAAGTTCGAGCCCCTGACGCCCTGGTGAGGTAACAGCAGAGAAGTAATTGGACAATTAACGTCACTTGATGATATGAAAGCTGTTGGAGCGGACATTTACCGTGCATAACACAAGCTGTACAGCCCCTCAGTATACCTCTGGTTCTGGCCTTTAATGATTGACTAGTGAAGGGAGAGCTGCCCAGCAGCTGGAAGATGGTAACTGTGTCACCAATATAAAAGAAATAGGATAAGGATGAGGGATAGGATGATGAACGTAACCTAACTACAGAGCTGTGTCACTGAGCCTCATACTAAGGACCACCTCAGCTCTACAAACCAGCGGATACACTCTGACCCTTACCTAACCTTACCTCAAAACACCAATGGTAATTTCTGTACCCGGAAACAAATACAAAGAACACATTTAAAAAGGTCATTCAGTGGAAAAGACAAAAAGCTAAAATCGGCGAATGGCGACATGACAATGGTTCACCTTCCCAGGTGGCCGCCGCTGGTGGTGGTGGCGGCCAGTCTCCCCCCTGGAGGAGCGGCCAGTCTTCCCCCCTGGAGGAGCGGCCAGTCTTCCCCCCTGGAGGAGCGGCCAGTCTTCCCCCCTGGAGGAGCGGCCAGTCTTCCCCCCTGGAGGAGCGGCCAGTCTTCCCCCCTGGAGGAGCGGCCAGTCTTCCCCCCTGGAGGAGCGGCCAGTCTTCCCCCCTGGAGGAGCGGCCAGTCTTCCCCCCTGGAGGAGCGGCCAGTCTTCCCCCCTGGAGGAGCGGCCAGTCTTCCCCCCTGGAGGAGCGGCCAGTCTTTCCCCCTGGAGGAGCGGCCAGTCTTCCCCCCTGGAGGAGCGGCCAGTCTTCCCCCCTGGAGGAGCGGCCAGTCTTCCCCCCTGGAGGAGCGGCCAGTCTTCCCCCCTGGAGGAGCGGCCAGTCTTCCCCCCTGGAGGAGCGGCCAGTCTTCCCCCCTGGAGGAGCGGCCAGTCTTCCCCCCTGGAGGAGCGGCCAGTCTTCCCCCCTGGAGGAGCGGCCAGTCTTCCCCCCTGGAGGAGCGGCCAGTCTTCCCCCCTGGAGGAGCGGCCAGTCTTCCCCCCTGGAGGAGCGGCCAGTCTTCCCCCCTGGAGGAGCGGCCAGTCTTCCCCCCTGGAGGAGCGGCCAGTCTTCCCCCTGGAGGAGCGGCCAGTCTTCCCCCTGGAGGAGCGGCCAGTCTTCCCCCCTGGAGGAGCGGCCAGTCTTCCCCCCTGGAGGAGCGGCCAGTCTTCCCCCCTGGAGGAGCGGCCAGTCTTCCCCCCTGGAGGAGCGGCCAGTCTTCCCCCCTGGAGGAGCGGCCAGTCTTCCCCCCTGGAGGAGCGGCCAGTCTTCCCCCCTGGAGGAGCGGCCAGTCTTCCCCCCTGGAGGAGCGGCCAGTCTTCCCCCCTGGAGGAGCGGCCAGTCTTCCCCCCTGGAGGAGCGGCCAGTCTTCCCCCCTGGAGGAGCGGCCAGTCTTCCCCCCTGGAGGAGCGGCCAGTCTTCCCCCCTGGAGGAGCGGCCAGTCTTCCCCCCTGGAGGAGCGGCCAGTCTTCCCCCCTGGAGGAGCGGCCAGTCTTCCCCCCTGGAGGAGCGGCCAGTCTTCCCCCCTGGAGGAGCGGCCAGTCTTCCCCCCTGGAGGAGCGGCCAGTCTTCCCCCCTGGAGGAGCGGCCAGTCTTCCCCCCTGGAGGAGCGGCCAGTCTTCCCCCCTGGAGGAGCGGCCAGTCTTCCCCCCTGGAGGAGCGGCCAGTCTTCCCCCCTGGAGGAGCGGCCAGTCTTCCCCCCTGGAGGAGCGGCCAGTCTTCCCCCTGGAGGAGCGGCCAGTCTTCCCCCCTGGAGGAGCGGCCAGTCTTCCCCCCTGGAGGAGCGGCCAGTCTTCCCCCCTGGAGGAGCGGCCAGTCTTCCCCCTGGAGGAGCGGCCAGTCTTCCCCCTGGAGGAGCGGCCAGTCTTCCCCCCTGGAGGAGCGGCCAGTCTTCCCCTTGGAGGAGCGGCCAGTCTTCCCCCCTGGAGGAGCGGCCAGTCTTCCCCCTGGAGGAGCGGCCAGTCTTCCCCCCTGGAGGAGCGGCCAGTCTTCCCCCTGGAGGAGCGGCCAGTCTTCCCCCTGGAGGAGCGGCCAGTCTTCCCCCTGGAGGAGCGGCCAGTCTTCCCCCCTGGAGGAGCGGCCAGTCTTCCCCCAGGAGGAGCGGCCAGTCTTCCCCCTGGAGGAGCGGCCAGGCTCAACACACTCGTAAGTCTCTCAACAGCTTCCTCCGCGACGTTGTACCAGGAACGTGCTAGGGACTGCTGGCTGCTGCCTCCCCCTGCCCCCTGAGAGTGCCGGCTACCGTCCCTCTGCCCCTCCCGACACTCAATGTCCGCCACTCATCACCAGGAAAATGATAGGGTGGATTATGAGAACCTTCAATTCCAAGGATGCCTCTACAATGTTACTTCCTCTCAACACCTGGTCCTTTCCCGCCTTGAGTGCTGCTCCGTACTCACTTCCCCCTTCAGAGCGGGAGAGATCTCTGAAGCAGGAGGAATACAGAGCTTAAAGGCACGTACATACACGGTAAAACACCCAGCTTATTTGGGTCGCCTTAAAGCACTTAAACTGTACTCTCTGGAAAGGAGACAAGATATATAATGTAAACATTGAAGATACTGGACGACCAGGTCCCAAATGCGCATAACAAAATAACAACTTACTGGAGAGAAAATGACAGCAAATCCAGAAAGAGAGTGAGTGAGGAGCAGAGGTGCCAGCCCATAAACAGTCCAGAAGTCCATAAACAGTCCGAGAACATGAACATCAGCGCTCCCCGGCTCCTCAACATCCTCCCACCAAATCTAAGAAATACTGCCGGAACAAATGTGAACGTGTTCAACAGACCATCGGACAAGTTCCTGCAGGAAGTGCCACACCAGCCGGGAGGTAATGGATATGTCCACGCGTCTTGTACTCTGTAATCTCTTGTAAGTTTATACAGTACCTGTGGAGGTATTGTGGTGGTTGTGTGGTGGTTGGTGTGGTGGTCGGTGTGGTGTGGTGGTGGCGTGATGAGGGGTGGTGCTTCGGGAGTGGTGTTGTGTGGTTGTTACAGTGTGGTTGTGGTGTTGTGGTGTTGATTGTGTGTTATGAAAACAATTAGGCTAAACAACACACAACTCTGTGATTTAGTTGAGTCATTCACAAACCTGGTTTAGAGATATTCATCAGAGGCAGACAATTAATTCTCACGCCATATTATGAGGAAATTACACAAGTAAAACTAATAAAATTACGTTAAAGAAAATGTTATAGGGTCTGGTTCTAAGATATCCACTGCACCAATTTCTATAAAACTCACTAATTGCTGTAACAATAAATATAAACGCATTTGTCTATAGGGAAGAAAAGAAAATGCCAAGATAATATTTTGCGTGTGTGCGCGCTCACCTAATTGTACCTGCAGGATCGAGCATTAGCTCTTAGACCCCGCCCATCTACCCGCGCCTGTCTAATGGAATGACTCCTGGCCTATTTTCCTATCATATCTACTCACAATTCATAACATTATGAATAGACTTTGATTCCACAACTTACTCCTATAATTCATTCTATTTCGCCGCTATTCTTACACAAAAAGAAAGCTTCCTTACACCTCTATGACTCGTCTGAGACCCAAGCTTCCGCCCATACCCTCTTGTGCGCTTGTGCTATTGGGATTCCTTACGAACATTTCCCTCCTTTTATTATTTTAATCTGTCAATACCCAAGAACAAGTACTTACGAACCTGTACGTCTTTCCTCAATCTTTGACGGCTTTGGTTACATTTATTAAACAGTTTACAAGCATGAAAACTTCTCAATCAAGTATTGTTATTGCTATAAACAGCCTCTTGGTGCTTCGGAGCTCATTAACTGTTTTAATAAGTGTAAACAAAGCTGCCAAAAATTGAGAAAAGATAAGACATGTTCTTACGTGCTTGCGTAACTGCTTCGTGAATATGGCCCCCTGTGCTGTCTCCGCGCGCCCTTCCCTAATGCCTGGGGTTAACATCTACCGCCCAGTACCCCCCCTCTACAATCAACCACCCAGCACCCCCACTACAATCAATCACCCAGCACCCCCCCCCCTACAATCAACCACCCAGCACCCCCCCTCCCCCCCACTCTGGACGACAACCTCTCCCCGCCTTGTTTCACCCCAACAATTTCCGTTGCCAGAAAGTGGAACACAACACGAAGCAGTTTGCTCCACAACTCCATTTTCTAGTCAAATTACAAGCAATGGAGCGGATTTGGTCACCTGGGGCAGAATATGTTCTCTGTAGGTGTTAACCTGGCGACGGTGTGGGGCCCCTAGAGTTAACCTGGCGACGGTGTGGGGCCCCTAGAGTTAACCTGGCGACGGTGTGGGGCCCCTAGTGTTAACCTGGCGACGGTGTGGGGCCCCTAGAGTTAACCTGGCGACGGTGTGGGGCCCCTAGTGTTAACCTGGCGACGGTGTGGGGCCCCTAGAGTTAACCTGGCGACGGTGTGGGGCCCCTAGTGTTAACCTGGCGACGGTGTGGGGCCCCTAGAGTTAACCTGGCGACGGTGTGGGGCCCCTAGTGTTAACCTGGCGACGGTGTGGGGGCCCCTAGAGTTAACCTGGCGACGGTGTGGGGCCCCTAGTGTTAACCTGGCGACGGTGTGGGGCCCCTAGTGTTACCCTGGCGACGGTGAGGGCCCCTAGTGTTAACCTGGCGACGGTGTGGGGCCCCTAGTGTTAACCTGGCGACGGTGTGGGGCCCCTAGTGTTAACCTGGCGACGGTGAGGGCCCCTAGTGTTAACCTGGCGACGGTGTGGGGCCCCTAGTGTTAACCTGGCGACGGTGTGGGGCCCCTAGTGTTAACCTGGCGACGGTGAGGGCCCCTAGTGTTAACCTGGCGACGGTGTGGGGCCCCTAGTGTTAACCTGGCGACGGTGTGGGGCCCCTAGTGTTAACCTGGCGACGGTGAGGGCCCCTAGTGTTAACCTGGCGACGGTGTGGGGCCCCTAGTGTTAACCTGGCGACGGTGTGGGGCCCCTAGTGTTAACCTGGCGACGGTGAGGGCCCCTAGTGTTAACCTGGCGACGGTGTGGGGCCCCTAGTGTTAACCTGGCGACGGTGTGGGGCCCCTAGTGTTAACCTGGCGACGGTGAGGGCCCCTAGTGTTAACCTGGCGACGGTGTGGTGCCCCTAGTGTTAACCTGGCGACGGTGTGGGGCCCCTAGTGTTAACCTGGCGACGGTGAGGGCCCCTAGTGTTAACCTGGCGACGGTGTGGGGCCCCTAGTGTTAACCTGGCGACGGTGTGGGGCCCCTAGTGTTAACCTGGCGACGGTGAGGGCCCCTAGTGTTAACCTGGCGACGGTGTGGGGCCCCTAGTGTTAACCTGGCGACGGTGTGGGGCCCCTAGTGTTAACCTGGCGACGGTGAGGGCCCCTAGTGTTAACCTGGCGACGGTGTGGGGCCCCTAGTGTTAACCTGGCGACGGTGTGGGGCCCCTAGTGTTAACCTGGCGACGGTGCGGGCCCCTAGTGTTAACCTGGCGACGGTGCGGGCCCCTAGTGTTAACTTGGCGACGGTGCGGGCCCCTAGTGTTAACTTGGCGACGGTGAGGGCCCCTAGTGTTAACCTGGCGACGGTGCGGGCCCCTAGTGTTAACCTGGCGACGGTGCGGGCCCCTAGTGTTAACTTGGCGACGGTGCGGGCCCCTAGTGTTAACTTGGCGACGGTGAGGGCCCCTAGTGTTAACCTGGCGACGGTGCGGGCCCCTAGTGTTAACCTGGCGACGGTGCGGGCCCCTAGTGTTAACCTGGCGACGGTGTGGGCCCCTAGTGTTAACCTGGCGACGGTGCGGGCCCCTAGTGTTAACCTGGCGACGGTGCGGGCCCCTAGTGTTAACCTGGCGACGGTGCGGGCCCCTAGTGTTAACCTGGCGACGGTGCGGGCCCCTAGTGTTAACTTGGCGACGGTGCGGGCCCCTAGTGTTAACTTGGCGACGGTGTGGGGCCCTAGTGTTAACTTGGCGACGGTGCGGGCCCCTCACAGTGTTCAAGTTCTCTCTTGAACACTGTGAGGGGTCGGTCAGTTATGTCCCTTATGTGTAGTGGAAGCGTGTTGAACAGTCTCGGGCCTCTGATGTTGATAGTTCTCTCTTGATCACTGTGAGGGGTCGGCCAGTTATGCCCCTTATGTGTAGTGGAAGCGTGTTGAACAGTCTCGGGCCTCTGATGTTGATAGTTCTCTCTTGATCACTGTGAGGGGTCGGCCAGTTATGTCCCTTATGTGTAGTGGAAGCGTGTTGAACAGTCTCGGGCCTCTGATGTTGATAGTTCTCTCTCAGAGTACCTGTTGCACCTCTGCTCTTCAACGGGGGTATTCTGCACATCCTGCCATGCCTTCTGGTCTCATGTGGTGTTATTTCTGTGTGCAGGTTTGGAACGAGGTCCTGTAATATTTTTTCGAATATAATTTATTATGTATTTATGGCGGGCGGGTGTAGCATGAGGGTGTAGCGTGAGGGTGCGTGGCTGGCGGGTGTAGCGTGAGGGTGCGGGGCGGGTGTAGCGTGAGGGTGCGTGGCGGGTGTAGCGTGAGGGTGTAGCGTGAGGGTGCGTGGCTGGCGGGTGTAGCGTGAGGGTGCGTGGCTGGCGGGTGTAGCGTGAGGGTGCGTGGCTGGCGGGTGTAGCGTGAGGGTGCGTGGCTGGCGGGTGTAGCGTGAGGGTGCGGGGCGGGTGTAGCGTGAGGGTGCGTGGCTGGCGGGTGTAGCGTGAGGGTGCGGGGCGGGTGTAGCGTGAGGGTGCGGGGCGGGTGTAGCGGGTACACAGCAGCTGTCCTGCACAGTTGTCATGTGGTTCCCGACAGTAAATCAGGTGTATTTGTTTACCTTGGGCTTGCGGGGAGACCATTACAGCAGCAGCAGTGTGTGGCGAGCGCTGCCACCTCCCTCACGCCCCCCACCACCACTACACTTGTTAAGGACGGGACTATGATCTGCCTAGCTGTTGTTTGTTCCGGGGATCAATGTCCCCGCGGTCTAGTTTCTGACCAGGCCTTCTAGTTGATGGTTTGGTCAACCAGGCTGTAGGACGCCGCTGTGTGCAGTCTGAGTTATGAATCACAGCTTTCAATTATCACCATAATCTAGGCCTGGATTCGTCATTTATCAAGGTCTCTATTGAACACCGCGAGAGGCCGACTAGTTATACACTTTACGTTTAGAGGGAGTGTTGGACAGCCTTCGCCCTGTAATGGTGATAAGAGTTCTCTCTGAGCGTACCTATTGCACCTCGGCTCTTTATCGGGGCTATTTTGCACATCCTGCCATGCCTCCTGGTCTCTTGCTTATTCCCGTGTGCAAATCTGAAAGTTGTCCTTATAATATTTTAGAAGTGTAAATTGGCATGAATCTCTCGCTTGCGCTCTAGACAGTGTAGTTTGAGAAATATTAAATATCCCTTATAATTTATATATCTTATTCAGTGGATTCCAGGAGTAAAAGGCCTATGCACGCTCTCCAGGTCAGCAATGTCTCCATCTTTGAATGCAACAATAATTCACCCTACAGATCATCAGCGTCTTGAAAAGTATCATCATTAGTGTGGCATCCCTTGTGTGGAAAGTCTTTTTAATCCAAGCTGTTATTTTTCTTGCAGTTGTGACACCTACTTTATTTTCTTTAGAAGCAAGGTCTTCAGACATGATGACTTCCAAATCTTTTATATTGCTGTTCTTTCAATAATGTGATTTGACTGCGTTTTATGTGTGGTTTAAATTCTGATATTTTCCTGTTTAAGATAACGCAGGAGCTGAGACTTCTCTTCGTTATCATGCTTTCTGTGGCCCGTTGAAAACCCTGATTAAAATCAGTCTGAAGGTTTGCCGCGTCCTCTATATTGTTTCCTCACATGAAAATCCTAGTGCCAACTGCAAAGGATGATACGGTACTATAGTTTGTGTCCTTGTCTATGTCCAATATGAGGATGAGAAAAAGTACTGGGGAACAATTACGCTCTGGGTGCTGTTCCTTACGTAGTTAAAGATCTATCTCCATACTCTGCCATTAACTCCTTTTGAGTACAATAACACCATGGTCAGTTGTCCCAGGCTTTCGAGAAATCGGTGTATATTACATGAGCGTTTCGCTTGTTTTCCATGGCACCTTAGGGACATGTCAGTGATCTAGCAAAAATGTAAGAGGCGCAGGAGTGCCCTGTTCTGAACCCATGTTGTCCAGGGTAATACAGAGGTGTGACACCATCAGTTTGTGATCTTGCTTCCTAGTACTGAAGTGGCGCGATCTCCGCTTTCATAAGTGTGTCGGGGAAAACACCAGTACCAAGGCTCAGTCTCCATATGATGTTTATTGATTGTGATAAGGGATTTTTTGCAATTATTGATGCATATATATAATTCCAGGAATCTAGGCCTGGTGCAAAGTGCTCAGGCAAACTATCTTTGGTTACTTCATAGTCCGGTGAGTTTAATGTGACGTGTGACTCCATGTTGGGATCACATTCATGAAGAATTCGTTTAGATTATTGATCTTCAGTGTGTTTCGGGGCTCATTGAAAACAGTCGTACTGTAGCCTCATTATTTCACTTATTTCTTCGTTGAAAGTTCCTTCAGCAATGCGTTTGGGCACAAACTAGGTGTTGCCCTTGGTTGGTCAACGAGGGCAACATGGTGGTCCAGAAGGGCACTATGGTGGTCAAGTACTTGACAATGATACAAATTTAGCATATTGATAACGGAGGGCAGTGTGAGGAGCGTGGAGTGGCGGGGCAAGGAGAAGCAAGGTGTGAGGCAGGTGGGCGAGGCCGGCCATCTGAGGCAGGTGGGCAAGGAAGCAGCGCCCGAGCAACCTGTCCTCCTACAAAGACCGTCGCTTGTCGCTCGTATACGCCACATAACGCCCCAAAAATTGTCGTACTAGAAAACGGAAGCAGCTTGCTAAAGTGACACTGTCCCGTTTTCTATTTTGGGTCCTCAGGTAAGTTGGGAGAGGACACTTTAATTTGACCGTTTTCATGACGTTGAGAAACCTTAGGAGGAGGAGCTGGGTGGAGGCCTCGCTACCCCAGGTGTAGACACCAGGTGAGCAGCTCATCACCAGCACATTAGTAACTCCACCACACCGCGGCTCCTCAACCACCACCAGCCAACAACGCCGCCCCTCCAACACACTTCCTCTTAACTGTACACAAAACCACTCCCAAAACTGAAGAAGTGGCACTATTGGCCCCTAGCTACAATGACAAGCCAACACAAGCGGCAGTTCAACCCGTCCTCTCGAAAAGTACATCATATTTTGACGTATAAATCCCCCAACGTCACAATATGATGTATTATATATGACAGCAGATCGGTAAATTGGCGAGCTGTCTCGTTTTATACTCGTGGGTCCTCGGTTAGGTTAAGCAGTTTAATACATCAGTTTAGTGACGCCGGGGGAGCCGGTCGGCCGAGCGGACAGCACACTGGACTTGTGATCCTGTGGTCCCGGTTTCGATCCCGGGCGCCGGCGAGAAACAATGGGTAGAGTTTCTTTTACCCTATGCCCCTGTCACCTAGCAGTAAAATAGGTACCTGGGTGTTAGTCAGCTGTCACGGGCTGCTTCCTGGGGGTGGAGGCGTGGTCGAGGACCGGGCCGCGGGGACACTAAAAAGCCCCGAAATCATCTCAAGATAACCTCAAGATAAGATAGTGACGTTGTGACAGCTGGAGAGGACGGGCTGAACATTGACTGGTAGCTGTGGTTGGCGCAATTGGCTCGTAACCGAATAGTTGTGAGCCAATAGTGACGACTGACCAGGTGTACTTACACCTGATTAATACCTTTTCACCTAGCAGTAAATAGGTACCTTGGAGCTGGGCAAATGTCGCGGGGTGTGCCCTGGTGAAGGTCAGTCGCTGGCCTGGAGGGGCCCTGGACACAGGGTCGTGTCCCCGACACCCGGGAACCATGCCGACATCACCCGTCATTACAAGTATATTACGACCCCAGCAGAAGAAGTGAAGGCGGCTATGCCCTTGGTGACGTGGGAGTGGACAGCCTCATTACAGGTAACGCAAGCCATGTAAACACGGCGAGAGCAGCACAAGGTGACTGCAGGCAGAAAGCCAGCCGGGGACATAGCACGGAGCGCGCTCCACAACGGCACCAAAACGGTGTATCTATGAGGTCAGGTTGGGTCAGGTCTGTACACATGGTGACGACTGAGGCTGGGTCAGGTCTGTACACATGGTGACGACTGAGGCTGGGTCAGGTCCAGGCGCATGGTGGCGACCCGGGTCGACTGAGAGTCGCAGGTGACGAGGGACTCCTGAGCCTGGCAGGAGGTGGACGCGCCCAACAAGTGGCAGAGGAAGTGTTTGGAGGCTCCTGGCAACGGGTGCTACACCCAGGACACGCAGGAGGCTCCTGGCAACGGGTGCTACACCCAGGACACGCAGGAGGCTCCTGGCAACGGGTGCTACACCCCAGGACACGCAGGGGGGTCCAGCATGGGGCATGAGGAGTAGTGAAGGGAGTGTGTGAGGCCACAGAGTGCAGGCACTCGCTGCCACCACGCCAGCCACTCCTAACACCACATACTAACCCATGAAGGGTGAATCATGAGGAAGTCAACGTTCACGGTGAGGCACTGAAAACACTCACCGTTGGTTAGGAGGTCTTATAGACACCCACGTACACCATCACACTTCAGGACTCGAGGTATTCATCATGTATATCAAATGATATACCGTATTGTATTACCGTATGGGTAATACCCATATGGTAATGCAACAGTCATACAAGAATCAGTCTTACAGTGGTGCCAAACACACACAAGCGACATAAAGTGTTCCACTCCCACACCACGGGGGGTATTTACTCTCGTGTCACCACTACTTAGGTGGGTTAACTTCATCACCATCATCACTCATCTAGCATGAGATCATTGTCAGGTCCACTTAGGTGTTGTAGTGTGGCGCCAAGTGTCCGAGGGAGGAGGCAGCGTCAGTCATGCCCATGTTTACACTCGAGTGTGGAGGCGGGTCTGGCCCTGGCTTACGCCTCCACCTGGATGGCTCAAGACACCCTTGGTCACCAGTTTTGCTCTTAACAACATTAAAGGGTATCTCGACGATGCCCCCGGCCCGGCCTCACCTGTGCCCGTGGCCCCTCCACCCGCCCGGCCCGGTCTCACCTGTGCCCATGGCCCCTACACCCGCCCACTCCCCACCCGGCCCGGCCTCACCTGTGGTCTGGTCTCTACGTGTCGCCACAAGATTATCCAAACAAATGAGCAATCAGCGAGTCATTATTCTGAGTGAGGGGGGGGGGGGGCGTGAGGGGGCGCTGGATGGGTGTGGGGGGGGGGATCATAGAGGGAGCAGGTGGGGTGTAATAGAGGGAGGAGCAGCAGCACACGTGCGACGTGTTCCTCCCGGCAATAAGTAGCTCCCTCGACGACTGTACACATCCCAGGATGGACAGGGACGGTGTCGTGCTTCATTTGTAAAAATACCCCCCCCCCCGCACTCGACGTGCGTCCTGACGTCACGGACGACGTACAGTGTCAAACTACAGCACCCGTGGTGTCATAGGTCACAGGGCAGGTCAATGTTGTCCTCTAAATGGCCGGTGATGACCGCTACCATTTTAACTTGCAAGCGACTGTTCCTCTTATGATTATACCACTTGGGCTGGACGGTAGAGCGACGGTTTCGCGTCATGCAGGTCGGCGTTCCATCCCCGACCGTCCAAGTGGTTGGGCACCATTCCTTCCTACCGTCCCATCCCAAATCCTTATCCTGATCCCTTCCAAGTGCTATATAGTCTTTATGGCCTGGCGCTTTCCCGTGATAATTCCCTCCTTCCTCCTATGCTTTACCTGGAGAATACCTGCAGTGAAGCTCTACTCCCCGAGCCCGGCCCGGGGCCAGGACCAACTTGCGATAACTTGGTCCACCAGGCTGTTGCTTGATGCGGTCTGCAGGCCCCACATATCCCCACTACAGCCTAGTTGGTCCGGCACTTCTTACAGGAACTTAAGTGTTTCTTGAACGCTTGTGTTCTGGCAACATTTCTTGTTGACTTGTTCTTCTTGTGTTGCGAGTTGGAAGGCTCTCTGTAAGGGTGTCTGGAGGCTGGGTCTCCCGTCTTGAGTCAGTCGCATCCCCTTAGACAACACTGACGAAGGGGAACTAAGTGTTGCCTGAGGTGGAGTGTGTGCATCCTGGCTGGACACCAGCCTGGTCGACGACCGGGCCGCGGGGACACTAAGCCCCGGAAGCACCTCAAGACAACCACTGCAAGTGTTGCAGTGACTTTTGCCGCGGCAGTGCCGGTCAGTGAGCAGTTAGTGATGAATGGGTAGAGTAGAAAATGTGCAGTGATATTCTATTAGTCAACGGGTAGACTGGGCAACGGGTAGAATGGTCTACGGGTTGAATGGTCTACGGGTAGAATGGTCTACGGGTAGAATTGTTTACGGGTAGAATGAGTCAATGCGTAAAGTGGTCAATGATAAATTAGAGCTGTCAAGGAGAACTCAACGAGCGCTGAAAGAATGATCTGTGGACCGTCAAGCGGCGTGTTCATCAGTTGTCAAATCTTACTATCAAATAACGTTCATCTAGCGAATGTTCAACTAGTCAATGGCCAACGGCGATCAACGAGCGCTCAATGCTGGGTCAACAAAATTCCGTGAATAACGATTAGTTACGCTGTGAAAACGAGAGTTGAGCGAGACGTTAACCAGAGGTCAAGGAATAGTCCTTGAGTAAATGGGTCAGCAGGAGGTCACTGGTGCTACACTGTAATGCTCTCACCACTTGGCAACTGTTGTCACATGCACCAATTTGCAAGGCTTGATTGAGGGGTTACAAATGACACTTAAATCTTGCAGCCATGTGTGCTTACGTGTGCGTGTCTGTGAACTCCACTGGTTGTGCTTGCGGGGGGGTTGAGCTTCGGCTCTTTGGTCCCGTCTTTCAACCCCTCAATCAACTGGTGTACAGGTTCTTGCGCCTATTGGGTTCTGTCATGTTCGAACAGTTAAAGCTGTGTACGGAGGCCTGGTCGAGGACCGGGCCGCGGGGACACTAAAGCCCCGAAATCATCTTATCTCAAGATAACGGTGTCTTCCTCCACCACATCACTGCCTGGTGCATTCCATTTGCTAACTACTGAAATGAAAGCAATTCCTTCGAATGTCTCTGGTTCATTTGAGTGCAAAGTTCCCTTGTTCGTGCACCAAGTCCTGATAATAGAGTCTGTTCTTGCCTGCCATGTCTGCGCCTCGTAGTATCTTGTATGTGATAATCATGTCTCTCCCTTGTTTCTTCTCTGTTGCAATGAGGTGAGGTTCAACTCCTTTAGTCTTTCCTTGTCCCTCGGCTCTGGGACTTGTCTAGTGGCATGCTCCTCTATTTTATTCTTATCCAACTTCTTATATTCTAAAATTGGTCTGATCAATTATACAAGATGGGGATTATATTATATAAGGTTATACACAATTATATAAGATAATAAGATAGGGGAGGTCAGGTGTGCTGCATTAACCTCAACTGCACAACAGGAAGTCTTTACCACCACCTCTCCTACACCCGCTACCACCACTTCCCCTCCAACACCACCTACCACCACCACCACCTACCACCACCACCACCTACCACCACCACCACCCCTCCAACACCACCTACCACCGCGCTGGGGGTCCTCCCAGCGACTATAAGAAATATTGCCGGAACAACCGTGGACATCTTCAAGAGAAAACTGGACTGTTTTCTAAGAGAAGTTCCAGATCAGCCGGGCTGTGGTGGGTATGTGAGCCTGCGGGCCGCTCCAAGCAACAGCCTAGTGGACCAAACTCTCACAAGTCGAGCCTGGCCTCGGGCCGGGCTTGGGGAGTAGAAGAACTCCCAGAACCCCATCAACCAGGTATCAAGCAGGTACCACAACCCTAGATATGTGAAAACACCAAGGGGAATACCCATCTTGATGGGTATTCTCACACGCCCACGATTTGACCGTCGAGTGGACCCAATATGGCAAGCATTGTAGAGGGGAGGGTGACGGTGGGGGGAGAGGGGGAAGAGAGAGGGAAGGAAGAGAGGGAAGGAGGATAGGTAAGGGCCCTGCCTCACTCCTCCCTCATTACCGCCGTACTTATATTTCTCCCCACGGGTACGATAACGAGCGGGGCGTACGTAAGTGGCTTACGTTCCTCATTTCCTCTAGTAATGAGAGGGGCTCTAAGTGCTCCATTTGCTCCTGCAACAGATGGGGTCTACGTGCCCAATTTGATATTTTGGTGCATTCAATCACGCGCCCAATTTTCTGTTCAAACAAGCGTGTTTTTAATGTCGCCTTTCTCATCGTATGAGAAGATGTCCGAGTGTATTTCAAGGAATTGTTGGCTGTTATATTTTGTTCATGTGAAGTGCTGTATGACTCCAGAGTGGCTGCACTCTGTATGACTCCAGAGTGGCTGCACTCTGTATGACTCCAGAGTGGCTGCACTCTGTATGACTCCAGAGTGGCTGCACTCTGTATGACTCCAGAGTGGCTGCACTCTGTATGACTCCAGAGTGGCTGCACTCTGTATGACTCCAGAGTGGCTGCACTCTGTATGACTCCAGAGTGGCTGCACTCTGTATGACTCCAGAGTGGCTGCACTCTGTATGACTCCAGAGTGGCTGCACTCTGTATGACTCCAGAGTGGCTGCACTCTGTATGACTCCAGAGTGGCTGCACTCTGTATGACTCCAGAGTGGCTGCACTCTGTATGACTCCAGAGTGGCTGCACTCTGTATGACTCCAGAGTGGCTGCACTCTAGTCTCACTAAATGGTCCATTGTGTGTTGAACGGCTGTGTTCTGCATGTTCCCTCTTCCGCTGCAGTGTGTAATAGTCTGCCTGGCTTCCACTCGTAAACATTTTGGGAGAAAGTTGGGTCAGATCACTCGGGGTATGTGAACAACAAGGTATGTGAACACAGATGAACACCCAACTCGGTCTAATGGTAGAGAGATCACTGAGTTCCCCCCCCTCCTTCCCTAGTCATTAAAGCCAAAAATTATATCACTGTACAATGTCAGTTATATATCCAGGAAGTGATATAACTGACAGTGTACAGTGATATATCTGGCAGTGTACAGTGATATATCTGGCAGAGGACAGTGATATATCTGGCAGAGGACAGTGATATATCTGGTAGAGGACAGTGATATATCTGGCAGTATACAGTGATATATCTGGCAGAGGGCAGTGATATATCTGGCAGTGTACAGTGATATATCTGGCAGTGTACAGTGATATAACTGGCAGAGGGCAGTGATATATCTGGCAGTGTACAGTGATATATCTGGCAGTGTACAGTGATATAACTGGCAGAGGGCAGTGATATATCTGGCAGTGTACAGTGATATATCTGGCAGAGGGCAGTGATATATCTGGCAGTGTACAGTGATATATCTGGCAGAGGGCAGTGATATATCTGGCAGTGTACAGTGATATATCTGGCAGAGGGCAGTGATATATCTGGCAGTGTACAGTGATATATCTGGCAGAGGGCAGTGATATATCTGGCAGTGTACAGTGATATATCTGGCAGTGTACAGTGATATATCTGGCAGAGGGCAGTGATATATCTGGCAGTGTACAGTGATATATCTGGCAGAGGGCAGTGATATATCTGGCAGTGTACAGTGATATATCTGGCAGAGGGCAGTGATATATCTGGCAGTGTACAGTGATATATCTGGCAGAGGACAGTGATATATCTGACAGATGACAGTGATATATCTGGCAGAGGGCAGTGATATATCTGGCAGTGTACAGTGATATATCTGGCAGAGGGCAGTGATATATCTGGCAGTGTACAGTGATATATCTGGCAGAGGGCAGTGATATATCTGGCAGTGTACAGTGATATATCTGGCAGAGGACAGTGATATATCTGACAGATGACAGTGATATATCTGGCAGAGGGCAGTGATATATCTGGCAGTGTACAGTGATATATCTGGCAGAGGGCAGTGATATATCTGGCAGTGTACAGTGATATATCTGGCAGAGGGCAGTGATATATCTGGCAGTGTACAGTGATATATCTGGCAGAGGACAGTGATATATCTGACAGATGACAGTGATATATCTGGCAGTGTATAGTGATAAAAATGCCTCCTTATTTAGCTTCGTGAACGATGTTCTGAGTTTTGCTGGTGTCGCGTATGCTGCTGACATTATTCATTGATGAGAGCCTCTGGAGCTGGGTCTGGTGTTCCGTTCACTCTCAGGGGTGTTTCTCGAGTGGGGGTTCTAAGAGGTCTTCTACTCCCCCAAGCCCGGCCCGAGGCCTGGCTTGACTTGGGCTGTTTCTCGAGTCGTTACTGGGAGGTAGTTTCCCGTCATTGTATACTGTCCGTTTGGTCTCCTGTCACTGGTACCCATTTCCATCACCTTACACTTGCTCGTATTGAAATCCAGTAGCCATTTCTGGAACCAGCTCTGCAGCATATTTAAGTCATCTTGGAAATTCTTTTAATCCTCATTTGTCACAACTCTAGTTTTACATAGTTTGCAAACATCGGCATATAAGACTCAACTGCTGTAGGTAGGTTATTTACATATATGAGGAATAGTATAGGTCCCAGCACCGATCCTTGAGGTACATCGCTTGCTACCTTACCTCTCGGATGTCTCCCCCCCCCTCACTGTTACTCTCTGACGCCTGTCTGTTAGGTAATTCCTTACCCTTGACAGTGTCTTTCCACTTTTGCCTGCGTCTTAAGTTTGTGTAGTAATCTCTTCTGAAGAACTGTGTCAAAAGCATTTTGGAAGTTCAAAGATACGCAATCTGCCCAAGCTCCTGTCCTGCCTGATTTGTGTGTGTGTCCTGCAGTTGTGCTTGGTTTAATACCTCTTCCCTCTGTTTAGGTACTTGCCCTGACTCTATTCTTAAGGTCTCCTAGAATCTTGTTGAGGTCCTCACACACCTCTCTGTCATTCTCTGTGAGTTGGCCCTTCCCTTGTCCTCAGTATCATAACATGTTGCTTTGCTTTCGTTTTCCTCCTGATGTGGCTGTGAGGTAGATAGGGTTGAGTGTTTGTCTATTTGCGATGCAGTTTGAAATGACCTCTCTGCTTCTCTTCTCACTCGGACGTACTCCTTCTGGACCCTCTCGTACCTCCGCCTGCTCTCTGGTGTGATGGTATTCCTGCAGTTCTCCCTGCGGTGGTTGGGCCTCCTTCAGTACTGAAGACTTCAACGTCTGGGACAGTCACGTGACCACCACATTATGAGGGAACAGCGTACCAATCAGCGGCCAGGGTAAGACCATTCTGCCTCTCCCATTAATCTCACATTTGACATTCCTGGAGGTCTAGTCTGCTACTGTTGTTGCCCTTCTTCATATTCACCTCCTCATTATCCCCCCACCCCCACCCCACCCGCCTTCTCCTCTTCACTCCGCCTCTCGTCTCAAAACTTCCCCTACACTCCAACCCCCTCTCACTTCCCCCCCCCCCCCCCCGCCCCATCAGCTCCCCCCGCCTGAGCCTTAGGCCCCGCCTGGCGACAAACACTCTGGCTACACTCACTCACCGCAGTAACAACACGTTACTAGAGCTGTCAAGCTGTGGCAAGAGTCGCACGCCCCGGGGCACTGACAGTTGGCAGCCCTGGTGCCTGTGTGCGGGAGGTGCCGGCGCCAGTGCTCAAAGCCTGACTTCCGCATCTGCCGCCTCTGCCTATCAACGAAGCTGTAGTGGATATGTGGGATATGGATATGTGCGCTCCAAGCAACAGCCTGTTGGACCAAGTTATCACAAGTCAGGGAATAGAAAAGCTCCACAGCGCCTCTAGGTATACGCCTCGCTCAAACCTCACACTAAATGCTTCCCAATTTTGACTCTGGGATTACAAGCGTATAAATTAAATAGTGCTGATGAGAAGTACAAGGCTAACAAATGTACGCTTTTCTGGACTAGCGAACATTGGTATGGATAAGATGGGAGGCTTGGTGTAGGCTGGTACTGTCCCCTACACTACAGTAGTGCAGGGGGTGTACCAGCCTACACTACAGTAGTGCAGGGGGTGTACCAGCCTACACTACAGTAGTGTAGGGGTGTACCAGCCTACACTACAGTAGTGTAGGGGTGTACCAGCCTACACTGGTGTAGTGTAGGCTGGTACACCCCCCTACACTACAGTAGTGTAGGGGTGTACCAGCCTACACTACAGTCAGTGGAGGACTGTCACCAGGGGCTGAGCACATGTTATCACTGCCGCTCTTTAGTCTCACAGTTTTCATTTTATTGTCACTGTATAGAGGTAAAAGAGAGAGAGAGAGAGAGAGAGAGAGAGAGAGAGAGAGAGAGAGAGAGAGAGAGAGAGAGAGAGAGAGAGAGAGAGAGAGAGAGAGAGAGAGAGAGGGAGGGGAGGGGGGGCGGGGGGCTCCCTCCCTCCCTCCTGGTACTGATGGAGACCCACAGAGATGGAACAGTGTACACAACAGTCGCCTCCATCACTTGCTCTCCCATCAGTTTTGGGTGCGCGATAACTTTACATATGTCTTCACCACTGTTCACGTGTCTTCATCACTGACGCTGGAAAGATAATTTCATTCAAACTATCCGGTGAGTGTTGTCACTCACTGTAACACTGTAACTCATCACCCTGGTGGGTGTCCACCTTCATGTTACACCACCTGACCACCGAGTGTATTGTCTTACACACTAAGTACTCACACTACCGTCAAGTATCAGTAAGAACAGCAGTAGCAGCCACGAGAAGGATTCGAACCCCATGCTCGGAGTACTCCCAAGCACACGCCTTGCACCACTACACCACGACATGGTCAAAAGCATTGCAACCTGGGATTCAAGTGAAGCCTGTTAAGAGATCCTGAGGCTAACTAGGCTTTCACACAATGCCTCCCCCCCCCCCCCACCCCAGGCGTCGATACCTTCCTCTTACTTTCAGGCAATTCGCTCCAGGTGTCGACACACCGTAAAGTAAAATGATGGACTAAATTGCCCTAACCTAACAGAGGTCCCACAGATAGAAAGCGCAACAGTCCGTCAGTTCTGCGAGCCGCTGTAATTGACAGTACAGGTACCTCATATTTTGGCCGTTGGAGATTTATACGTCAAAATGGTCTGTGTCCATCCTGCCCCCGCCCCCTCCACCGGGTGGGGTCGCCACCCCCCTCCAGCCACCGGGTGGGGTCGCCTCCCCCCATCCAAAGGACGGCACTGGGGAGTCACAGAGGAAGAACACAGGTCCAGGCTCTGGATCTTGACACAATCCACAGGTGCCGTGATGGAACTTCGAACCTACGCACCGGGTATTCCCAGTAACGTGATATATTCCCAGTAACGTGATACATCACATTACTGCGATTTGTGTGTGTTGTGGATCCTGATGTTGTTAGCTAGACAAGTTAGTTGTAATTCTGTTCCAACTCACTAGTGAAATTCCGCCTGGAATACTGTGTTGTGTGGCCGCCCCGCACACACAACACCTCACTTACTGGCACCGTCTGCAAGGCAATGTTCTGGGTGGAAGGAGGAGAAGCATCACACAACACATACAGGGAACACACTGCAACGTCAGCTCTCAAAAATACAATACCTTCCTGGAGCGAGTGTGTCGTGGCAGGAAGTATAGAACACACCCGGGGAATACACCCGGGGCTCTTCACCAACATTTTAGCAAATATGAAAAATATGGCCGGAACAAAAGTGGAAAATTACACGAGGTAATTGGACAGGTTTCTGCACAATGTGCCGGGTCAGCAGAGCTGGAATGGATGTGTGGGCCTGCGGGGCGCTGCCACCAACAGCCTTACATATCAAGGTATTACCACAAACGTAAATGTTGACTCTTCTCAATGCAGGAAGGAACAGTATTAACTACACATCCCTCGGGTTACACGCCCAACTGGTCCCCTTGTACCATGACCATTACGCTAACTACAGGCACTTTGATTACCATTACCTTCAAGTTAAAGGTGTAATAACAAACCCCAAAATTTGGACATTTGTCTACCATTTGCGAAGGTGCTGCCACTGCCTCCTTGTGGGAGGTGCCAGAACCCCTCCTATGGCCGTGTTTACCTTTGGTCACATGAAGGAGCGGGCTGCTCTAGCCTGGGGCTCCTAGCCATCATTCCCTGAGAGGTCACTATATATATATATATATATATATATATATATATATATATATATATATATATATATATATATATATATATATATATATATATATACACACACACAACCTATCTACAAATATCTACTACAATATATATGTAGTAGATATAATAGAGGAAAAATAGATTAGTTAGAAAGGCGGGGTCCAAGAGCTAATAGCTCGATTCTGCAGTCACAAATAGTAAATACATCCTTCCACACCCTTGCCCAAACCCTAACACCTACTCCCCGACACTTCCACAACCTGTCAACACATTCCTCCAATATATCCCAACCCCTTCCCACCTCACAGTCTCAAGACGCTCCCCCCCCCCCCTACACCTCCACACCTTGCCATTGTCTACTGACACAACAACATTCCACACGCCTCAATTGCCCGCCTTACGCAAAGAACACACAATTGCACCATCACATAAGGGTGAGCGAGACTGTGACAGGGACGAAAGTGAAACGCTCGCCTCTCTATCCCATAATTCCGGGCGAACGTCGTGTCATAATCCTGGCGGGGTGCGGGGCCCCTGCGCGCGCGCGCGCGACGCCCGCGCACAATACACACCAACTCGTTATTCTCTGTAATAACTTAATAACTCGAATTAAGGGCGGACTAAAAACGTGTGCGTTTCAGAAATAGAAATTTCTTCCCAAGAATGACGTCCATTTCACCGTCATAAAGACTGTCACCTTGGTTATGACACTTGACAGTGAGTGTATTACCTGTGCCGCCACACCACCTGAGAAAGGTACACACACACACATGGGCACACCTCTCACAGCATATGTGGGTCTTACATATATATCTTTACGCAAGATATTTGGATGACTTGAGATGATTATCTCACAGCTCTACCTTGGAGGCGACCTCTCACAGGTCTACCTTGGAGGCGACCTCTCTCAGGTCTACGCTGGAGACGACCTCTCACAGGTCTACCCTGGAGGCGACCTCTCACAGGTCTACCCTGGAGACGACCTCTCACAGGTCTACCCTGGAGACGACCTCTCACAGGTCTACCCTGGAGACGACCTCTCACAGGTCTACCCTGGAGGCGACCTCTCACAGGTCTACCCTGGAGGCGACCTCTCACAGGTCTACGCTGGAGGCAACCTCTCTCTCAGGTCTACCCTGGAGGCGACCTCTCTTAGGTCTACCCTGGAGGCGACCTCTCTCAGGTCTACCCTGGAGGCGACCTCTCACAGATCTACCCTGAAGGCGACCTCTCACAGGTCTACCCTGAAGGCGACCTCTCACAGGTCTACCCTGGAGGCAACCTCTCTCTCAGGTCTACCCTGGAGGCGACCTCTCTTAGGTCTACCCTGGAGGCGACCTCTCTCAGGTCTACCCTGGAGGCGACCTCTCACAGATCTACCCTGGAGGCGACCTCTCACAGGTCTACCCTGGAGGCGACCTCTCACAGGTCTACCCTGGAGGCGACCTCTCACAGGTCTACCCTGGAGGCGACCTCTCACAGGTCTACCCTGGAGGCGACCTCTCACAGGTCTACCCTGGAGGCGACCTCTCACAGGTCTACCCTGGAGGCGACCTCTCACAGGTCTACCCTGGAGGCGACCTCTCACAGGTCTACCCTGGAGGCGACCTCTCACAGGTCTACCCTGGAGGCGACCTCTCACAGGTCTACCCTGGAGGCGACCTCTCACAGGTCTACCCTGGAGGCGACCTCTCACAGCTGAGTGAAAGTTACCAAAGCAGAAGTGTGTGTGTGTGTGTGTGTGTGTGTGTGTGTGTGTGTGTGTGTGTGTGTGTGTGTGTGTGTGTGTGTGTGTGTGTGTGTGTGTGTGTGTGTGGTGTGTGTGGAGGAGTGAGTCAGTGGACATAAGTGTGTGTGTTACGCTAGGAAACTCGACCAAGCTGGTCACAGGAGCAGACACTGATCAAACCAAGTTAACACTTAGCATAAAAAGTTAGGAGGGAAAGCTTGACTCCTGGGAAGATCTCTTGGCCAAAGCCCAGCCAGCCAAGGATGCCGCCGCCGCCACACACCTGTGGCCAGTGAAGGTGCTCCACACTCACTCCACCCCAAGATGCTCCACTTCCTCTCACCATACCTCCACCTTATCTATCTGTCTGTCTGACTGTCTCTTCCCCCGTCTGCTGGCGCCAGTGTGTGGAGCACTTGGAGGGTGACGGGTCAGTGCATGTTGGAGATGGGGGAAGTATGTTGTCTGAAATACATTCTACAGCCAATTACAGGTAAAGTGTGATAGCTAGATTTTTTTCAGCCATCAGTTTGTAAATGTTATATATTATAGAAATAAAAAACTGAGAGACAAAAATAATCCCAAGTCCAGTTAACATATTCCAAAAATCGTGTCAAGTGGGATACACTATGTGCCACATACAACACGCCCCACACTATGTGCCACATACTACACGCCCCACACTATGTGCCACATACTATACGCCCCACACTATGTGCCACATACTACATGCCCCA